>NC_092337.1:219562500-219775000 GCF_046630445.1 Rutidosis leptorrhynchoides | reverse complement strand
GATGTAATACAGATAGCGCGAAGAGGTAAATGATTTCAGATAAGAATAATTATAGAAATATCTTCAGAAATATGGAGGATATTTATAATGAAAGATACGATGATATCTTATAATTTCTAATATCAGAGGATGATGAAAGGTATTGTTTGTAGGGGTTTAGAGTCAGGAGCAAGGTATTCGTTAATGACTTCAGCAGATACTGAATCATTTAGATTCTTTGAAGGCAGGTTCAGTCTTTGTGATTTGTCCACAGCCTCCTTCATACTTTGCTCAATATGATTGCCAGTTCCAAAACTTCTCTTTTTCTGCGCTTTGCCAGCATACTATTCATCATCATTAAACTTTTTACTGTTAAAGTTGTTTTATAGTTTTTGCTGTTTCATCAGCGTTTTTCCATTTTCGAAGAACCAATTCGTAGTTTGGAGTGTTTTTCAGAAACTTCACATTCAAATTAAGTTCAGAAGATAGACGTTATATATACACATATAACTATTGGCGTAGACATGCTGCGAGATTTCAAAATACTGATTGCTAATTCTCGATTATTCATATGGAATTCTCGTTACAAGATGCGAATGAGTAAATGATGGGGTTTCGGTAAATATAATGATTCTTCGGAAGGTCAAAGATCAGTGAGGTTGTGAATAAGTTTATTTCTAATGTGGTGGAACATGAAAGGTTCTCTGGTAACAAAAGGGTAATCATATATTATGATAAGGCTACTCCGAATGAAAAATCGAAGTTGTCTTGCTGGAGCTGTGATAGAATTTGCTACTTTGAAAAGGAATTGCCAAGTTATTTTTGCTAATAAATGTCAAAAGATCTGACACATTGATAATGCTAAAAACGAACATATATTTCATAGCATTATCCCTCAAGAAACACAAGCTTTTAGTTGCAATTGTTCTATTTACAAGTGATATTCGTTTAAATAATAAAAGGTGAAGACAAAAGACAAATTCGACGAATTGAAGACACAAACGACCAAAAAGCTTAAAAGTATAAAGTACAATCAAAGTGGTTCAAATTATTGATGAGGAATGTCTAAAGATTACAAGAGTACAAGACACAAAAAGAAAAGTACAAGATATTAAATTATACGAAAGGACGTTCGAAAATCCGGAACCGAGACATGAACCAACTATCAACGCGCGACGCAACGGAGCTAAAATTACAAGTTAATGGAGTACAAGAATATAATATAATATATATTTAATTATATTTAATTATATATATTATATTATATAATAAATAAATAAGCAGCCCACGTTTTTAAAGACTTTTGAGCTCTCCCAGCTGGCCATGCGATCGCATGGCCTGGAAGAACAAAAACCATGCGATCGCATTGCACCAGAAGCCTGGCCACATCTATAAATTTCACATTTTCGGACGTATTTTTACATATATATTTTATTTTTTATTTTCTTTTCTTTTCTCTAAAACCCATGTACCAAATATCCATCCAAGTCGTAATCTCAATTTGTAATTTTAATTTTAAGTTAGTGATAATAATAAGGCTAGATTAGTCGAATGTTTTAAGCTTTTGTAAGTCGGAACTCTGTTCGTGTACCACTACGCTATTAATACCCACTGTAAGTTATGTTTATATTATTTTCATTAATGTCTAGTAGCTAAGTTATTATTATGCTTATTTAATGCCGAAGTAATCGTGATGTTGGGCTAAATATTAAAATTGGGTAATTGGGCTTTGTACCATAATTGGAGTTTGGATAAAAGAACGACACTTGTAGAAATTAGACTATGGGCTATTAAGGGGTTTTATATTAACTAAATGATACCTCGTTGATTTAATATATAGACTTATAATTTGACGTATTTATATATAACCACATACGCTTGACTGGGTACGGTGGGCGGGATACCTATAAATACCAATAATTGTTCATTTAATTGTACACGGAACTGGATTAATAGTCAATAGACTTGTTGAAACAGGGGTGGATTACATTCAAGGGTAATTGGTGTAATTGTTAACAAAGTAGTAAAACCTTGGATTACACGCAGTCGATAACCTGGTGTATTCATTAAACAAAGTATTAAGACCTTGTTACAATTTGAATCCCCAATTAGTTGGAATATTTGACTTCGGGAATAAGAATAATTTGACGAAGACTTTCGCATTTTATGATTATGACTGATGGACTATTATGGATAAATCCGTATGGATATATCAAATAATCCAGGACAAAGGATAATTAACCCATGGGAATAAACTAAATTCAACACGTCAAACATCATGATTATGGAAGTTTAAATAAGCATAATTCCTTTATTTCATATTTAATTTCCTTTATTTCATATTTAATTGCACTTTTAATTATCGCACTTTTATTTATTGTCATTTTATTTATCGCAATTTTATTTATTGCAATTTCATTATCGTTATTTACTTTACGCTTTAAATTAAGTCTTTTATATATTTAATATTTTACATTAGGTTTTAACTGCGACTAAAGTTTTAAAATCGACAAACCGGTCATTAAACGATAAAAACCCCCTTTTATAATAATAATACTACTTTTATATATTTTTGTATTTTTACAATTATAAGTTACAAATATAGCGTTAAGCTTGGCTAGAGTTCCCTGTGGATGTACCGGACTTACTAAAAACTACACTACTGTACGATTAGGTACACTGCCTATAAGTGTTGTAGCAAGGTTTAGGTATATCCACTCTATAAATAAATAAATCACTTGTGTAAAATTGTATCGTATTTAATAGTATTTCCTTGTAAAAATAGAACTATTTTATACACCACCTCCCACACATCAAGTATTTTTGGCGCCGCTGCCGGGGAACAACATAAACGTCGGAAGCGCAACGCTATATAAAAAAATTTTTATTAGAGTTTTATTAATTTTTTATTAAAAATATATGTTTTTAAAAAAATATAAAAATATATAAAAAATATATACAAAAATATTAAAGAAAAATATCTATATATTTATTTTTAAGAGATTGTTAAATATATAAGTTTTATAAAGTTTCTTTATTTTTATTTTAAATTTGTGAAAATATAAGTTTTATTATAAATATTTTATACAAAAAATTAAAACAGAAAATATATATATATATATATATATATATATATATATATGTATATAAGTTTCGGCATGGTACTGTAGCAGCCCATATACTGGTCCGAAACCCTAGCCCATGCGATCGCATGAGCCCGAAGGTAAAAGTCCATGCGACCGCATGAACGTACCTGACACGCCACAGTTTGACATCCACAGCAATAATTACGTAATAATTATTATTATAATTAAAACCCTAATTAGGGTTATATTTAATATTTATTTGTTTTAGTTTATTTATAATTGTAATTTAAGTTTAATTAGTTTTTATTAATATATAAAATTAATACTTTTATAAATAAATAATATAAAAATAATATTTTTATAAAATTGTACTTTTTACAACTTTAAGTATATTTTTATATTTTGTATCTTTTTGTTTGTTTTATCGTAATTTTTGTATTTTTCGCTCGTATTTACTTTTAAGTCATAGTTTTTGCCATAGTTATTTTTATTTCTACATTTTTAGGCTTTGCCGTAAAATCCCTTAAGTGCTTTTTCTTTAGACTAAGATTTAGGTGCTTTAGAATTTTGCGACGCTGTTTTTAATATTTTAGTACCTTTTTAAGTTATTGCCATTTGGGATATAGTTCTTTTTATTATTTTTCGACTATTTATTTTTCGACGTTTTTCGACGCGCTCTTTTTCTTTCTTATTTTTCGCCGCTCTAGTTTTTAGGACTTAGATTTTTTTCTATTTCTTATCTAAAATTTCTTTAAACTTCAACGAAAAATTATTTTAAGCGGTTGAATTGATAGACATCCAAATTTTCTGCTTCGTAGTAATAGTTGGATTTGTTAGTGGCTGAGTTGTGAGCTTTCGATTTAAAGGGTTCTGGCTCCCTGCTACATCTTTTGGCTATTCGAAACGTGGGCAAAAGCAGAAAAGTCTGTTAATTTGATAACTTTAATAATTTTTATCTTTTATAACTAATAGGATATTCAGTGAATGCACCGAGCAAAACGTTCACCACCTTTTGTACGTTCACCACCTGTAACTCGATCAAGACATCTAGGCAATATTGTCGCCGTTGATTTTTCTTTAGAATCGTCATCCAGTCAACCAAGTACTCCAATTCAAATTTCCGATAATCCATTTTTTGAACCCGACCTCACAATTGAGAATCCGAAAGATATTCAGGGACAATTCATAGATCCTGAACCATTAATCATTCCTCCGGAACCACCAATCATTCAAACAGAGATTGTAGAGGAACCAACCATTAAATCAGAATCCTCTAGTGATTCAGATTCAACAAATTCAATCATGGAGAATCTGGAACCTCTAAGTATGGAAGACCGAATGAGAGCTAAACGCACTGACCAAGGTCACGCAATTACTCAACCTGACATAAATGCGCCAGATTATGAAATCGAAGGACAAATCCTACACATGGTAACTAATCAATGCCAATTTAGTTATGCGCTGAAGGAAGATCCAAATGAACATCTTCGAACCTTTAATAGGATCTGTATACTATTTAAAATCCGAGAAGTGGAGGATGAACAGATATATCTCATGTTATTTCCCTAGACTTTGAAGGGAGAAGCCAAAGATTGGTTAGAATCGTTACCTGAAGGGGCGATTGATACATGGGACGTTTTAGTTGAAAATTTTCTTAAACAATTCTTTCCGGCATCTAAAGCCGTGAGACTTCAAGGAGAAATTGTTACGTTCACACAAAAACCAAATGAAACTCTATATGAGGCATGGACAAGATTTGGAAAGTTGTTAAGAGGATGTCCGCAACATGGTTTAGACACTTGTCAAATAGTATAAATATTCTACCAAGGATGCGACATCACTACAAGAAATGACATAGATATAGCAGCTGGTGGTTCCATTATGAAGAAAACAGCAACTGACGCTTACAAAATTATTGATAACACTGCTTCCCACTCACATGAGTGGCACCAAGAAAAAGATATCGTTAGATCATCTAAAGCAGCTAGAGCCGATTCTAGCCATGACTTCGATTCCATTTCCGCAAAGATAGATGTTGTCGAGAGACGAATGGAAAAGATGACCAAGGATATACACTCAATACGAATTAGTTGTGAGCAGTGTGGAGGACACATTTAATAAAAGATTGTCTTAGTATTGAACTAACAATGGAACAAAGAGAGAATGTTTCATACATAAACCAAAGGCCTGGAAATAATTATTAGAATAATTATCAAACGCCAAGACAAATTTACAAGCAAAATCAGAATTATAACTGAAATGTTCCATACAACAACTAACAAGGTCCAAGCAATCAACAAGTATCCAACAATACTTACAATCAGCAAAGACCTATTTTTCAAAACAAACCACCACAAACCGATGATAAAAAGCCAAATTTAGAAGACATGATGTCAAAGCTAGTTGAATCTCAAACATAGTTTTTCACATCTCAGAAACAAACCAACGAACAAAATGCTCAATCATTTAGAAATCAACAAGCTTCTATTCAAAATCTGGAACAAGAAGTAAGCAACCTAGCAAGGTTAATAGGTGAAAGAAAATCGGGAAGTTTACCTAGTGATACAAATGCTAACCCCCAGAATGAAACAGCTAAAGCCATTACCACAAGAAGTGGTATTACACTTAAACCACCTAAAATGCCTGTAATTTCTGATGAAGCTATTCCTACTCCACAAGAACAACAACCTGAGCAAGATAAGGAAACAGAACCGGTAGTTGAAAAGGTTAATGAAGATAACACAGTTAAAGCTAAACCTTATGTTAAACCATACCAACCACCACTTCCTTACCCAAGTAAAATGAGAAAAGAAAGACTTGAAGCCGAGCAATCCAAATTCTTGGATATGTTTAAACAGATAAATGTTAATCTTCTTTTCATGGATGTGATTTTAGGAATGCCTAGATATGCTAAATTCTTGAAAGATCTAATCACAAATAGAAAGAAAATGGAAGAACTCTCGGCTGTTACTATGAATGCTAATTGTTCTGCAGTGCTATTGAATAAGATACCAGAAAAATTATCTGATCCAGGAAGTTTCACAATTCCATATTTTCTGGGAAGTCTTAGTTCAATAGAAGCATTGGCAGACTTAGGTGCTAGTATCAATTTAATGCCGTATTCACTATACGCTAAACTAGACCTTAGAGAATTGAAACCAACACGAATAAGCATACAACTAGCCGATCGATCAGTGAAATATCCTAGAGGGATAATGGAGAACATGCTAGTTAAAGTTGGTACTTTAGTATTTCCAGTAGATTTTGTTATTCTGGACATGGAAGAAGATTCTCGAGTTCCTCTCATATTAGGAAGACCATTCTTAAACACGGCTAAGGCAATAATAGACGTGTTTGGTAAGAAACTGACCCTAAGTATAGAGGATGAGAGTGTTACCTTTTCTGTGGATAGAGCCATGCAACAACCACAATCTACAGATGATACATGTTATTATATTCAAACTATAGAATCACATGCAGAATTGTTAGAAGAATTTCCAGAATTACAAGGAACAGGAGAATGTTCTTTAGGAGAAGGAACTGAACCAATTGATGAAACTGAAATGTTAGCTACACTTATGGGTAATGGATATGAACCAACAACAGAAGAAATTCAAATGCTAAAAGAGGAAGACAGATATCGATACAAATCATCGATAGAAGAACCACCGACATTAGAGTTAAAGCCACTTCCAAACCATTTAGAATACGCTTATTTACATGGTGAATCTGAATTACCTGTAATAATATCGTCTTCTCTTACTGAAAATGAAAAATCTCAACTCATTTCTGTGCTAAAAGCTCATAAACCAGCTATTGCATAGAAGATTCATGATATTAAAGGAATAAGTCCTTCGTATTGCACACATAAAATCCTTATGGAAGAAGGTCATAAAACGTATGTGCAACGCCAACGAAGACTAAATCCTAATATGCAAGATGTTGTTAAAAAAGAAATTATTAAACTGCTAGATGCAGCTTTAATTTATCCAATATCTGATAGTCCATGGGTAAGCCCAGTTCAATGCGTACCTAAGAAGGGTGGCATGACTGTCATCACAAATGAGAAAAATGAGCTTATTCCTACTAGGACTGTAACAGGATGGCGTGTTTGTATTGATTATAGAAAATTAAATGACGCCACCAGAAAAGATCACTTTCCCTTACCTTTCATTGATCAAATGTTGGAAAGATTAGCTGGAAATAGTTACTATTGTTTTCTTGACGGTTTTTCCTGATATTTTCAAATTCCAATAGCACCTGAGGGCCAAAAGAAAACCACATTCACGTGCCCTTATGGTACTTTTGCTTATAAACGCATGCCATTTGGACTTTGCAACGCCCCTGCAACCTTTCAAAGGTGCATGATGGCGATTTTTCACGACATGATAGAAGAATGCATGGAAGCTTTCATGGATGACTTTTCAGTCTTCGGTGATACTTTTGAATCATGTCTAGTTAATCTTGAACGAATGCTTATTAGATGTGAACAATCAAATCTAGTACTTAATTGGGAGAAATGCCATTTCATGGTTAAAGAAGGCATCGTTCTTGGTCATAAAATTTCAAAGGAAGGAATTGAAGTGGATAGAGCTAAAGAAGATGTAATTGCTAAACTTCCACATCCCACCAATGTTAGAGGAGTTAGGAGTTTAATAGGGCATGACGGTTTTTACCGACGTTTCATAAAAGATTTTTCTAAAATTGCCACTCCTATGAATAAACTCCTAGAAAAGGATGCTCCATTCATCTTTTCAAATGAATGCATCAAATCTTTTAATATTCTTAAAGAAAAACTCACTAATGAGCTGATCATGATAACTCCAAATTGGAATCTACCGTTTGAACTAATGTGCGATGCAAGCAATTTTGCAATGGGAGCCGTTTTAGGACAAAGGATTGAAAAACGATTTCAACCTATTTATTATGCTAGTAAGACGTTACAAGGAGCATAAAAAAATTACACAACTACTGAAAAAGAAATCCTTGCTATTATCTTTGCTTTCGACAAAATTCGTTCATATCTCGTTCTAGCTAAAACAGTGGTCTATACCGACCATTCTGCTATTAGATACCTATTTTTGAAACAAGATGCCAAACCACGATTAATCCGTTGAATCTTACTCTTACAAGAGTTTGATATTGAAATCCGAGATAAAAAGGGAGCAGAAAATCTCGCAGCTGATCATCTTTCTCGTCTTGAAAATCCTGAATTAGAAGTTCTAAATGAATCGGCAATACAAGACAACTTTCCTGATGAATATCTATTGAAGATAGATTATAATGAAATTCCATGGTTTGCAGACTATGCAAACTATTTAGTATGTGGATTCCTTGAAAAAGGATTGTCGTACCAAAAACGAAAGAAATTCTTTAGTGATATAAAACACTATTTCTGGGAAGATCCACATTTATTAAAAAGTTGTCCCGATGGAATAATACGCCGATGTGTATTCGGAGATGAAGCTAGTTAAATATTAAACCATTGTCACACAGGACCAACAGGAGGGCATTATGGGCCTCAGCTCACAGCAAGAAAAATTTACGATGCTGGATTCTATTGGCCTACAATTTTCAAAGACGCACACCTTCTTTGAAAATCCTGTGATGCTTGTCAAAGGGCCAGAAAAATAAGTCAACGTGATGAAATGCCACAAAATGTCATTCAAGTATGTGAAGTATTTGACGTTTGGGGTATTGACTTTATGGGTCCATTTCCAAAATCTCATAATAACCTCTACATTCTCGTTGCCATTGATTATGTATCTAAATGGGCGGAAGCACAAGCTCTGTCGACTAACGATGCACGAGTTGTAGTCAACTTTTTAAAACGTCTTTTTTGCAAGGTTCGGAACACCGAAAGCTTTAATAAGTGATCGGGGTACTCATTTCTGTAATAATCAACTTGAGAAAGTTCTTAAAAGATATGGAGTAACTCATAAAGTCTCCACTGCTTATCATTCACAGACAAGTGGACAAGTTGAAAATACCAGCCGAGCTTTAAAACGTATTCTAGAGAAAACCGTAGGATCAAATCCGAAGGAATGGTCCATGAAATTGGAGGATGCACTCTGGGCTTTTAGAACAGCCTACAAAACTCCAATTGGAACTACACCTTTTAGACTCGTTTACGGAAAAGCATGTCATCTTCTAGTAGAAAATGAACACAAAGCATTTTGGGCTTTGAAGACATGTAATCTTGATTTACATGAAGCCGAACGTCTACGATTAAGTCAACTAAATGAATTAGAAGAATTAAGACATGAAGCATATGAAAATTCGTTAATCTATAAGGAAAGAACGAAGAAATGGCATGATAAAAGAATCAGAAGTTCAAAAGAATTTAAGGAAGGTGACAGAGTTCTTCTTTTCAATTCACGATTCAAGCTATTTCCTGGAAAATTGAAATCAAGATGGTCTGGACCATTCATAGTCAAAAGAATTTTCCCATATGGAACAATAGAGTTAATAAATTCAAATGGGATTGAATTTAAAGTTAATGGTCACAGAGTTAAACATTACGTACATGATCCGATGGAAGTTGACAACGAAGTTAATCACAATTTCAACACCACATCTAACTAAGTGTGGAAAAATTCGAATCTTTAAAAGGGTAATATGTATTTCTGTTAGAGTTAGATATTCTGTTTTCGTGTAGTTCTCGAGAATGGAATCCGAATGGTCTTTCCCTAGCAGACCCTAAAGAACTAGTCTTCTCCCCCCATTCTGAATTTTTATTTTTTTTAGGTTTTACAAGATGAAGACTTCCTGTGAACTAAACCATGGTCTAATGCTACACGCTTTGATCACTAAACGTAATAATAACACCCTTCCAAGTGAATTGGTATCATTAATCAAAGGCAAATTGGACGGAGTAAGAAAAGAATCCAGGAACGAAAATAATAAGTTACATTTTGGTAAAGGAAAATCAAAATCCGCAGCGAAAAGAAGAGCACGACACCTTGAAAGATATCACAAATGCAGAAAATGGTCACACGAAGGAAAATGCTCGACGAATTAGACATATTCTAATACCGAATTCGTTACTTTATGCAGAGATGGACCGTTCATATGTTTCGAAGAAAAATTGTTGAATGCTCGAGGTTATGCCTATGTAGCTATGGAAAACCAATTAGTCCGACTATCTTATGAGTGGGCTAAATCAGGTCACTGAGAATTCTATCTTACAGGTAAGTATGTACAGTTCTTATTTTTATTTTTATTATTTTTAACCTTTTAATAATAAACGCTAAATTGTTCGCTATAAAGTATTAAATTGATACTCAATAAAATTAGGTTTTGCAACCGAAATTATTGATATCATACAAAAATTTATTACATCACTGCGAAATTTACCGTTTATTCTTAAGGTATAAATATCTTTAATCGATCAAACCAAAATATTTCAAAAATTCGTCATGAGTTAAACTAGGTTATGGAACCGAAATTACTTTACCGAAAAGAGGGGCGTATATTTTTGATAATATTTGATTGATTAAAGTGGGATAAAAGACCAAAAAGATTTTAAATTTTATTTTTACTTTGTTTTTAAAATTAATATTAAATTATTAATGTAACTTTTTAAAATCAATATATTTAAGTTTGTAAATATTTGAAAAATTAATATTTTTAATATAAGTTTGTATGTATAAAAACAAAAATATAATAAAAGTTTGGTGTGAATTTTCAATTTTCATAATATGAATTTTTAATTTTATGCATTTTAAATTTAAGTTTGGTGTGAATTTAAAAACAAGAATGTACTTTATTTTGCTAAATTAAAAATTGATTTCTAAAAATTCTTCGTGAGTTGAAAACTAGGTTGATGTGGTAGCGTGGGGGTACGTGATAGTACTAAATTTTACTACGAAATACATTACAAATTACACAAGTTTTAATTATTTATTTACAAATGGGATATACCTAAACCTTGCTACAACACTTATAGGCAGTGTACCTAATCGTACAGTAGTGTAGTTTTTAGTAAGTCCGGTTCGTTCCACAGGGAAAATCTTTAAACAAAGCTTAACGCTATATTAGTTTACTTTTATAAAAATACAAATATATATATAAGTAATATTATTATTATAAAGGGGGTTTTTACCGTTTAATGACCGGTTTGTCGATTTTAAAACTTTAGTCGCAGTTAAAACCAAATGTAAAATATTAAAAATAAATAAAAGACTTAAATTAAAGCGTAACGTAAATAACAATAATGAAATTGCGAATAATAAAAGTGCGATAAAATAAACTTGCGATAATTAAAAAGTACGATAATTAAAAGTGCAATTAAATACAATAACAATAAAAATGCAATAATTAGAAGTGCAATTAAATATAAAATAAAGGAAATTAAATATGAAATAAAAGAATTATGCTTATTTAAACTTCCGTAATCATGATGTTTGACGTGTTGATTTTAGTTTTATGCCCATGGGTTAATTGTCCTTTATCCTGGATTATTTAATATGTCCGTCTGGTTTTTGTCCATAACAGTCCATCAGTCATAAATATAAAGTGCGAGTGTCCTCGTCAAATTATCCTTATACCCGAAGTTAAATATTCCAACTAATTGGGGACTTAAACTGTAACAAGATTTTAATACTTTGTTTAATAATTACACCAGGATGTCGACTGAGTGTAACCCAAGGTTTTAATATTTTGTTATCAATTATACCAAGTGTCCTTGTACATAATTTCACCCCTGTTTTAATTATTCTAGTGGCTATTAATCTATTCCCGTGTCCAGTTAAATGAACGATTATTCGTACATATAAATACCCCGCCCATCGTGTCCGATTGAGTGTATATGGTAATTTATAGGGACGCCCAATTGTAAATCTTTATATTAACATTAACAAACTATCATTTAGTTAAACAAATATAAAGCCCATTAATAGCCCATAGTCTAATTTCCACAAGTGTCGTTCTTTTGTCCAAACCCCAATTATGGTACAAAGCCCAATTACCCAATTTTAGTAATTAGCCCAACATCATGATTACTTCGGATTAAATAAGCATAATAATAACTTAGCTAGGAGACATTAAATTAAAAATGTTGAACATAACTTACAATGATTAAAAATAGCGTAGCGTTACACGGACAGAATTTCGACTTACACCCTTACAACATTTGCTAACATACCCTTATTATTAGGATTAAAATTAAAATTAAAATTAAAATTAAAATATAAATATAAATATAAATATTTACGTATAGATATAGAGAGGATGGATATATGTTGGTTTTTGCGATCAGAATTCGTTTGCTTTTATAGGGAGTTTCAGAATTTGGGGCTCCGCGGTCCTTTTTGCCTTCAAACTCCGCGAGTCGCGGAGTTTGTAAATACAGCTCACTCCATTTTGGCTCCTTGTTTACCGACGGTTTATTATATAAATATAATATGTATATAATTTATATAATTAATTATATATTATATTATATTTATATACATAGTTAACTTGTAATTTTTAGTCCGTTGCGTCGAGCGTTGAGAGTTGACTCTGGTCCCGGTTCTGGATTTTCGAATGTCCTTGCGTACAATTTAATATCTTGTACTTTGCGTTTTGAATCTTGTACTCTTGTAATTTCGAGACGTTTCTTATCAATAATTGGAACCTCTTTGATTGTCTTTTGTACTTTTGAGCTTTTTGGTCATTTGCGTCTTCAATTCGTCGAATCTGTCTTTTGTCTTCACCTTTTATTATTTAAACGAATATCACTTTTAAATAGAATAATTGCAACTAAAAGCTTGTTTTTCTTGAGGAATAATGCTATGAAATATATGTTCGTTTTTAGCATTATCAAATATTCCCACACTTGAGCGTTGCTTGTCCTCAAGCAATATCGTCTTGAAATACTAGAATCACTTCTTTATTCTTCACACTTTGTACATCAGTGATTTCTATACGGCGGTATAAACAATGGTAGTAACGATATGGTTTACAGTCCCACATGACTATAAAAATTTAGATCCATTAAGGAAATTGGATCTTTATGAAAACATTTGATCTTTTGAAAATTAAATCTAGTTTTTACCCTAGATAAGTTTTCCAGAATAACTCTTCACCGGTGTTTGCAAAATATTTTTGTGGGTTTGGTGGGTTTCAGATTTGAAAATTTTAGCTCAAAACTTATGGTTTTGTGTCACCCACTTGCTAACCTTTTATTTGGAAAGCAACACATCCAGTTTACTTGTCCCGTATATTATCTTTCGGTAAACTACCGTCCGGTTGTAAAGGAAAGCGTTGAATAAGCAACTGTTAAGGCAATGTCCCCTGACATGCTTTTAATTATGGTCTATAACGTGTCGTACGCAATTACTATCCTTGGTAGGAGCAATAGTAAAGCTCACCCTTATGATTTTTCAGTCTGGCACAAGGTCCTGTCTTTGACCACTATGCAACCACCGTTCTTACGGTTGACACCCGATTTGGTTCAAGTGACCTAATGAATTCTAATGAATTCTCAGGATTTTACGTTCAATGGTAATGAACGCATTGAAAATAGGGTTTTTAGAAAACAAATCGGTTTGTAATTTGGATCAAAATATTTTCTCGTTCAAGCTCGAGTTTAGATATCATTGAATTCCATGAGTTTGTAATTCTCAATCTTTAAGGTCAATCTCAAGGATTGAGTAATATCAGTCTTAAAAGCTGATTTTTGATCTTTAAGGAGATTATCCTTTCTGGGGATCTGATTTATTAGTCTTATCAAGCTAATTTACACGGCACCCTCTCCATTTTACGAGACAGATCCTCTCATAGTTAGGATAAGTCTGACCACTTGGCGACCCTGTTTGATGCTGAGGTCCGTGAATTTCCAACTGATTTTCGAGAAAACTTTTCAAGATTTTTCGTAGACTCTACAACTGGTCTGGACGACAACTTCCTGACTTAAATCAAGAAGCGCGTTTCTTTTTCGGAAGACTTTACTTCCTTTTAATGATGGAATTGATTCATCGTGTAGATCCATCTTTCTTACAGTAAGTCAGGTAAAACTTTTTAGTTTAGTCCAAAGCAAAAGTATTCTCAGTTATTTGTACAAAAATATGTGATATATGTTTTGAATAACTTGGAGAATTTTCCCACACTTGGCTTTTATTTTCCTTTTTATTGTCCTCTATTCCATTTTAAATGAATTTTAACATTTTGGTTTGTTTCTCAATTTATGTCCTTTCCGAGGTTACAATAATTTCGGAGTTAAAACCTAGTTTTATCGTTCAAAAATATGTATAAACATGATTTTGAGTTCATTTAATTGAAAATTTTGAAAAATTTTACTAGAATTGGGTAGTCAGTATATAAGACTAGGGCTGTTCTTTATTATCAGAGAGCACTAGATTCTAATACAACTACTAGTTTACTAGCATTTTTAATGGTAACCCAGTGTTTAAGATAAAAATTTTAAAATCCGAAAGAATTTAACCCCTTCCCACACTTAAGATCTTGCAATGCCCTCATTTGCAAGAAATCAGTAACAATTTAAATTATTAAGGGTGATTTGTGTGAAAATGATTAAATTTTACCAAAGTTTCCAAATATATTGGCGTTTGTTTGCTGAATGATAAATGGTGCACATCATTTGTTCATTCCGTCTTGTTGTTATTTCACATATATTTTGCATCTTGTCGTCAAAATTAGTTGCTTTTGCTGAACTTAATGCCAGTCTTTGAAAATGCGTTGTTTTACCCTGTTGTGTACATAAGATAAACTGCAAACATATATACATATTTTTGAAGTTTGGTATATTACCCCACATTAAAAAATTATTAAAATATAAGAATAAAAGTTAGAAAATTATAAAAACTATTACAATATTAACATAAGTATTAAACTTATCAACATTACAAATTACAAAATAAATAAAACTAAGTAGACTAGGAATGATACTGATACCAATAGGGGTTCCATGCATAACCATAGGTGCTATAAAATGCTTCGGCTGGGTTATACGTAGGATACAGTGGTTGCATCTCTATAGACCAGGGAGGGAATATGGGTTTTGGAGTAGGAATATAGTTTCTACCTATATGTTGGTAATGAGCTATGATTTGGTTTTGATGAACTTGCCAATCTTCAAATGCTCTCTGTCTAGCATTTTCGTACTCCTGTGAAGCTATAAACCTTTGCATTTCTTGCATTTCATTTCCCCCTCCTACATTACCTTGCTGTTGGTTTCTCTCAACCTGTGGATGTCTACCATGGTATTGTACTGCGGCGTTATTTCGCCTCTTCAAAACTTTCGCACCATGGTATACATTTAAACCTATTGTATCGCGGGGTTCTGGTTCTTCTACTAATAATCCCCCCCGACTTATATCCACACCGAGATATTCAGCAATCAAAGTAATAAAAATACCACCTCCTATTATGCTATGAGGTCTCATCCCCCTAACCATAGCTGATAAATAATAACCCACACAATAAGGTATACTTACAGCGCTTTGTGGGTCTCGAATACACATATGGTAAAACAAATCCTGTTCATTTACCTTTTCCTTGTTCTTACCTCTTTGTGTAATCGAATTAGCTAAAAACCTATGAATCACTCTTAATTCAGCTCTATCTATATCCAAATAAGAGTAATTTCCCCCTTTGAATCGGTGATGGCTTGTCATTTGACTCCATACACCATGTGTATCAAAATTTTCATCTATCTTTCTACCATTTAGTATCAACCTTCTACAATCGGCAGATGCTAACTCCTCAGGCGTATATATACGTAAAGCCTGAGCCATGTCTAGTAAAGACATGTGGCGCACCGAACCTCCTAACAAAAATCTAATAAAAGATCGATCGGTTAAACTAGTTACTCGATCATTTAATTCTACACTACACAACAATTCTTCACACCATACTTTATATACAGGTCTACGCATGGTGAATAAACGTACCCAGTCATTAAAAGTAGAATTACCATACCTCTGTGCAAGTAATTCCCTAATTGGCCCGGCCAATTCTACAGCTTCTAATGGTCCCCATTCTATGACCCTAGGTACCTCAACAACTTTAGAATGAAGAGTATGCAAACCCCTTTGGTATTTTGGATAATCTATCCAAAGTCTGTCAAATCTCAGGTTCGGGTGCAAATCTTCCAAGTGCATATCAGAAAATGTCATGACTGGATGTGGTATATCTTGCTTGTAGTAGTTATCCACCTCCTGTTGTTCCGCATTCTCAGCAGGAGCATTGCGAGCTTGGGATGAAGATTCACCCCTTTCAGTCTGCAAAACACATCAAACACAATTTTTGTGCATCCAAATATGCATTAGTGTCAGCAAAATCATCAATCAAAATAATTACAATGACATGATCAATTTATATCAAACTTAAGCTCATTTTCATATTTTCATCAAATCTACACTTTTTCAAATAAGCATATATGAAAATGTTCGCCAAGTTCATAAGCATTCAACTTAAATAACATGTCAAAATAATCATTACTAGCAATTAAACAAGTTTCAAATGGCATTATCTCTCAAAAATCAAATTCATGAATTTTAGACTTGAAAAAGTCCACTTTAATTTTCAAAATCATGTTTATGCTCAAAGTTTGGATCATTTAACTACCTAAACATGTTACACTACTTAATTTAGCAACAATTCATGAAAAAATCGACCATAACCTGTTTATATCAAAAAGCCCCAAATTGCTCAAGAACACAAACCCTAGATTACTCAAAATTTAAAGTTTAAGGCTTCTAATCATGTTAAATAGCATCAATCTAGGTTATACAAGCATAATACATAAACAATTTAAGCATAATTACACTAAAAAGCATCAAAATCAAATTGGGGAAAAAATTGCTCAAGAACACTAATTTTCGGATTAAATGGTGTTTAGGTGTAGAAATTTACCGTTTTTCTTGAGTAATTCCTTGATAGCATCTTTCTCAACATGATTTTAGTAAAAGATTTGATGATTAACGGTTAAAAATTGTGATTTTGGGGGTGTTTTTTTGGGTTTTTGCGGGTATTATTTTCGCAGTATTTTTGAGTTTGTGGTGTGGACTGAGCTGTTCTGCGTTTATATTTTTTTTCTGGATTTTAGGAACTCCGCGAGTCGCGGTATATTACCCTTCAAACTCCGTGAGTCGCGGAGTTTGTTATTTTTTTTTTGTAGCTATTGTTTTAAAAGCTAAGATTTTTTTGTTTTTTTATGTTTTTGGCATACTTTAATTAATAAGATTAAAAAATAATGATAATAAAAGTTCTCGTCCCTCCCTTGGGTAAAGCAATTTCGGTTCAAAGACCTAGTCTTCAACTTACGACGAATTTTAAAAATCATATTTTTAACTTAATGAGATAAAGTAAATTTTTGTTTTTAAATTCACACAATTTAAATATAAAATTCAAAATTAATATTAAAAATTCACACCAAACTTTAAAATTTGAAATGCATAAAATTAAAAATTCATATTTTTAAAAATTAAAGATTCACACCAAACTTAATTTAAAAATTCATATTATAAATTCACACCAAACTTATATAAAATTTTCAAATATTTACAATTTTAAAAATATTGTTTTTACAAAGTTTACAATATTAATTTAAGATTTAAATATTAATTTTAAAAACATGGTAAAAAAATAAAATTAAAAATATTTTTGGCTTTTTATCCCACTTTAATCAATCAAATATTATCAAAAATATGCGCCCCTCTTTTCGGTAAAGTAATTTTGGTTCCATGACCTAATTTAACTCATGACAAATTTTTGAAATATTTTGGGTTGATTGATTAAAGATATTTATACCTTAAGAATAAACATTAAATTTCGCAGTGATGTAATAAATTTTTGAATGATATCAATAATTTCGGTCGCCAAACCTAATTTTATTCAATACCAATTTAATACTTTATAGCGAACAAATTAGCGTTTATTATCAAAAGGTTAAAAATAAAAATAAAAATAAAGACTGTACAGACTTACCTGTGAAATAGATTTCTTAGTTATATAATCTATCCCATTCATAAGATAGTCGGTTTAATTGGTTTTCCATGGCTACATAGGCGTAACCTTGAGCATTCAGTGTTTTTTCTTCTAAACAAACGAACGGTCCGTCTCTGCATAAAGTAACAAATTCGGTATTTGAATAGGTTTGATTATTTGAACATTTACCTCCATGTGACCATTTTCCGCATTTGTGACATCTTTCTAGGTGTCGTGCTCTTCTTTTCGCTGCGGATTTTGATTTTCCTTTACCAAATTGTAACTTATTATCTTCGTATCTGGATTCTTTTCTAACTCCGTCCAATCTTTCTCTGATTACTGATACTATATCACTCGGAAGTGTGTCATTATTACGTTTAGTGATCAAAGCGTGTAGCATTAGACCATGGTTTAGTTCACAGGCAGTCTTCATTTTGTAAAAACCTAAAAAAAATAAAAATTCAGAATGGGGGGAGAAGACTAGTTCTTTAGGGTCTGCTAGGGAAAGACCATTCGGGTTCCATTTTCGAGAACTACACGAAAACAGACAATCTAACTCTAACAGAAATACATATTATCCTTTAAAGACTTGATTCTCCCCACACTTAGTTAGCTGTGGTGTCGAAATTGTGATTAACTTCGTTGTCGACTTCCATCGGACTATCTATGTAGTGTTTAACTCTGTGACCATTAACTTTAAATTCAATCTCATTTGAATTTATTAATTCTATCGTTTCGTATGGAAAAACTCTTTTAACTATGAATGGTCCAGACCATCTTGATTTCAATTTTCCAGGAAATAGCTTGAATCGTGAATTGAAAAGAAGAACTCTGTCTCCTTCCTTAAATTCTTTTGAACTTCTGATTCTTTTATCATGCCATTTCTTCGTTCTTTCTTTATAGATTAACGAATTATCGTATGCTTCATCTCTTAATTCTTCTAATTCTTTTAGTTGACTTAATCGTAGACGTCCGGCTTCATGTAAATCAAGATTACATGTCTTCAAAGCCCAAAATGCTTTGTGTTCAATTTCTACTGGAAGATGACATGCTTTTTCATAAACAAGTCTAAAAGGTGTGATTCCAATTGGAGTTTTGTAGGCTGTTCTAAAAGCCCAGAGTGCATCCTCCAATTTAATGGACCATTCCTTCGGATTTGATCCTACGGTTTTCTCTAGAATACGTTTTAAAGCTCGGTTGGTATTTTCAACTTGTCCACTTGTTTGTGGATGATATGCGGTGGAGATTTTATGAGTTACTCCATATCTTTTAAGAACTTTCTCAAGTTGATTATTACAAAAATGAGTACCCCTATCACTTATTAAAGCTTTCGGTGTTCCAAACCTTGCAAAAAGACGTTTTAAAAAGTTGACTACAACTCGTGCATCGTTAGTTGGGAGAGCTTGTGCTTCCGCCCATTTAGATACATAATCAATGGCTACGAGTATATATAGATTATTATGAGATTTTGGAAATGGACCCATAAAGTCAATACCCCAAATGTCAAATACTTCACATACTTGTATGACATTTTGTGGCATTTCATCACGTAGACTTATTTTTTCGGCCCTTTGAAAAGCATCACAGGATTTGCAAAGAAGGTGTGAGTCTTTGTAAATTGTAGGCCAATAGAATCCAGCATCATAAACTTTTCTTGCTGTTAGTTGAGGCCCATAATGCCCTCCTGTTGGTCCTGTGTGACAATGGTTTAAAATTTTACTAGCTTCATCTCCAAATACACATCGGCGTATTATTCCATCGGGACAACTTTTAAACAGATGTGGATCTTCCCAAAAATAGTGTTTTATATCACTGAAGAATTTCTTTCGTCTTTGGTACGATAATCCTTTTTCAAGGAATCCACAAACTAAGTAGTTTGCATAGTCTGCAAACCATGGAATTTCTTTATAATCTATCTTCAATAGATATTCATCAGAAAAGTTGTCTTGTATGGCCGATTCATTTAGAACTTCTAATTCGGGATTTTCAAGACGAGAAAGATGATCAGCGGCGAGATTTTCTGCTCCTCTTTTATCTCGGATTTCAATATCAAACTCTTGTAAGAGTAAGATCCAACGGATTAATCTTGGTTTAGCATCCTGTTTCGAAAATAGGTATCTAAGAGCAGAATGGTCGGTATAAACCACCGTTTTTGCTAGAACGAGATATGATCGAAATTTGTCAAAAGCAAAGACAATAGCAAGGAGTTCTTTTTCAGTAGTTGTATAGTTCGTTTGTGCTCCTTGTAACGTCTTACTAGCATAATATATAGGTTGAAATCGTTTTTCAATCCTTTGTCCTAAAACGGCTCCCATTGCAAAATCACTTGCATCGCACATTAGTTCAAATGGTAGATTCCAATTTGGTGTTATCATGATCGGTGCATTAGTGAGTTTCTCTTTAAGAATATTAAAAGATTTGATACACTCATCTGAAAAGATGAATGGAGCATCCTTTTCTAGGAGTTTATTCATAGGAGTGGCAATTTTAGAAATTTTTTTTATGAAACGTCGGTAAAAACCGGCATGCCCTAGAAAACTCCTAACTCCTCTAACATTGGTGGGATGTGGAAGTTTAGCAATTACATCTACTTTAGCTCTATCCACTTCAATTCCTTCTTTTGAAATTTTATGACCAAGAACAATGCCTTCTTTAACCATAAAATGGCATTTCTCCCAATTAAATACTAGATTTGATTGTTCGCATCTAATAAGCATTCGTTCAAGATTAGCTAGACATGATTCAAATGTATCACCGAAGACTGAAAAGTCATCCATGAAAACTTCCATGCATTCTTCTATCATGTCATGAAAAATCGCCATCATACACCTTTGAAAGGTTGCAGGGGCATTGCAAAGTCCAAATGGCATGCGTTTGTAAGCAAAAGTACCATAAGGGCACGTGAATGTGGTTTGCTCTTGATCTTCAGGTGCTATTGGAATTTGAAAATATCCGGAAAATCCATCTAGAAAACAATAGTAACTATTTTCGGCTAATCTTTCCAACATTTGATCAATGAAAGGTAAGGGAAAGTGATCTTTTCTAGTGGCGTCATTTAATTTTTTATAATCAATACACACACGCCATCCTGTTACAGTCCTAGTAGGAATAAGCTCATTTTTCTCATTTGTAATGACAGTCATGCCACCCTTCTTAGGCACGCATTGAACTGGGCTTACCCATGGACTATCAGAAATTGGATAAATTAAACCTGCATCTAGCAGTTTAATAATCTCTTTCTTAACTACATCTTGCATATTAGGATTTAGTCTTCGTTGGCGTTGCACATACGTTTTATGACCTTCTTCCATAAGGATTTTATGTGTGCAATACGAAGGACTTATTCCTTTAATATCATGAATCTTCCATGCAATGGCTGGTTTATGAGCTTTCAACACAGAAATGAGTTGTGATTTCTCATTTTCAGTAAGAGAAGACGATATTATTACAGGTAATTCAGATTCACCATGTAAATAAGCGTATTCCAAATGGTTTGGAAGTGGCTTTAACTCTAATTTCGGAGGTTCTTCTATCGATGATTTGTATCGATATCTGTCTTCTTCTTTTAGCATTTGAATTTCTTCTGTTGTTGGTTCATATCCATTAGCTATAAGTGTAGCTAACATTTCAGCTTCATTAATTGGTTCATTACCTTCTCCTAAAGAACATTCTCCTGTTCCTTGTAATTCTGGAAATTCTTCTAATAATTCTGCATGTGCATCTATAGTTTGAATATAATAACATGTATCATCTGCAGATTGTGGTTGTTGCATTGCTCTATCAACTGAAAAGGTAACACTCTCATCCTCTATACTTAGGGTCATTTTCTTACCAAACACGTCTATCATTGCTTTAGCCGTGTTTAAGAATGGTCTTCCTAATATGAGAGGAACTTGAGAATCTTCTTCCATGTCCAGAACAACAAAATCTACTGGAAATACTAAAGTACCAACTTTAACTAGCATGTTCTCCATTATCCCTCTAGGATATTTTATTGATCTATCGGCTAGTTGTATGCTTATTCTGGTTGGTTTCAATTCTCCAAGGTCTAGTTTAGCGTATAGTGAATATGGCATTAGATTTATACTAGCACCTAAGTCTGCCAATGCTTCTATTGAACTAAGACTACCCAGAAAACATGGAATTGTGAAACTTCCTGGATCAGATAGTTTTTCTGGTATCTTATTCAACAGCACTGCTGAACAATTAGCATTCATGGTAACAACCGAGAGTTCTTCCATTTTCTTTCTATTTGAGATTAGATCTTTCAAGAATTTAGCATATCTAGGCATTCCTGAAATCACATCAATGAAAGGAAGATTTACATTTATCTGTTTAAACATATCCAAGAATTTGGATTGCTCGGCTTCAAGTTTCTCTTTCTTCATTTTACTCGGGTAAGGAAGTGGTGGTTGGTATGGTTTAACATAAGGTTTAGCCTTAACTGTGTTATCTTCATTAACCTTTTCAACTACCGGTTCTTTTTCCTTATCTTGATTAGGTTGGGGTTCTTGTGGAGTAGGAATAGCTTCATCAGAAGTTACAGGTATTTCAGGTGGTTTAAGTGTTGTACCACTTCTTGTGGTAATGGCTTTAGCTGTTTCATTCCGGGGGTTAGCATTTGTATCACTAGGTAGACTTCCCGGTTTTCTTTCACCTATTAACCTTGCTAGGTTACTTACTTCTTGTTCCAGATTTTGAATAGAAGCTTGTTGATTTCTAAATGCTTGAGCATTTTGTTCATTGGTTTGTTTTTGAGATGTGAAAAACTGCGTTTGAGTTTCAACTAGCTTCGTCATCATATCTTCTAAATTCGGCTTTTTATCATCGGTTTGTTGTGGTGGTTTGTTTTGAAAATTAGGTCTTTGCTGGTTGTAAGTATTATTGGATACTTGTTGATTGCAAGGACCTTGTTGGTTGTTGTATGGAATATTTCTGTTATAATTCTGGTTTTGATTGTAAATCGGTCTTGGTGGTTGATAATTATTCTGATAATTATTTCCAGGCCTTTGGTTTATGTATGAAATATTCTCTCTTTGTTCTATTGTTAATTCAATACTGAGACAATCTTTTGTCAAATGTGGTCCTCCACACTGCTCACAACTAATTCGTATTGAGTGAATATCTTTAGTCATCTTTTCCATTCATCTCTCAACATCATCTATCTTTGCGGAAATGGAATCTAAGTCATGGCTAGAATCGGCTCTAGCTGCTTTAGATGATCTAACGATATCTTTTTCTTGGTGCCACTCATGTGAGTGGGAAGCAGTGTTATCAATAATTTTGTAAGCATCAGTTTTGGTTTTCTTCATAATAGAACCACCAGCTGCTATATCTATGTCTTTCCTTGTAGTGATGTCGCATCCTTGGTAGAATATTTGAACTATTTGACAGGTGTCTAAACCATGTTGCGGACATCCTCTTAACAACTTTCCAAATCTTGTCCACGCCTCATATAGAGTTTCATTTGGCTTCTGTGTAAACGTAACAATTTCTGCTTGAAGTCTTACGGCTTTAGATGCAGGAAAGAATTGTTTAAGAAAATTTTCAACTAAAACATCCCATGTATCAATCGCCCCTTCAGGTAACGATTCCAACCAATCTTTGGCTTCTCCCTTTAAAGTCCAGGGAAATAACATGAGATATATCTGTTCATCCTCCACTTCTCGGATTTTAAATAGTGTGTAGATCCTATTAAAGGTACGTAGATGTTCATTTGAATCTTCCTTCGGCGCACCACTAAATTGGCATTGATTAGTCACCATGTGTAAATTTGTCCTTTGATTTCATAATCTGGCGCATTAATGTCTGGATGAGTAATTGCGTGACCTTGGCCAGTGCGTTTAGCTCTCATTCGGTCTTCCATACTTAAAGGTTCCAGATTCTCCATAATTGAATTTGTTGAATCGGAATCACTAGAGGATTCTGATTTAATGGTTCGTTCCTCAACAATCTCTGTTTGAATGATTGGTGGTTCCGGAGGAAAGTTTAGTGGTTCAGGATCTATGAATCGTTCCTGAATATTCTCCGGATTCTCAATTGTGAGGTCGGGTTCAAAAAATGGATTATCGGAAATTTGAACTGGAGTACTTGGTTGACTGGATGACGATTCTAAAGAAAAATCAACGGTGGTAATATTTGCTAAATGTCTTGATCTAGTTACAGGTGGTGAACGTACAAAAGGTGGTGAACGTCTTGCTCGGTGCATTCACTGAATATCCTATTAGTTTTTAAAAGGAAAGAAAAATTATAATAAGTTATCCAATCAATAGACTTTTTCTGATTTTGCCCACGTTTCGAATAGCCAAAAGATGCAGCAGAGGGGCAGGATTCGTTTGGTCTCAATATAATTGAGGACTGTTTGGCTCCAATAACCCGGTCCACGTACAAATCCAACTATTACTACGAACCAGAAAATTTTGATGTCTATCAATTTATCCACTTAAAATAAATTTTCGTAATTTTAAGAAATTTAGATAAGAAGTAGAATAAAAATCTATGTCCTAAAACTAGAATAGCGAGAAATAAGAAAGAAAAGGAGTTCGTCGGAAAAAGGTCGAAAAAGAAAAATAGTTGAAAAATAAAAGGTGACGGAAAAATAAAAGAAACTTATAAAACTTAAAAACACTTGACTAACCTAACCTTATTACTACAACTAACTTAAAATTATAATCGCAAATTGAGATTACTAATTGGAATGATAATTGATACATAGGAAAAAGTCGTCTAAAAATATTAAAGCTTACAAGAAAAACTAAATCCCAAATGGAAATAACTTAAAAAGAAACTAAAACTTAAAAAGGCGTCGCAAAATTCTAAAGCACCTAAATCTTAGTCTAAAGAAAAAGCACTTAAGGAATTCTACGGCAAAGCCTAAAAATCTAGAAGTAAAAATAACTATGGCAAAAACTAAGTTTAAAACTAAATATGAGCTAAATATTACGCTAAAACAATTAAAAAGGGACAAAATATAAAAATATACAAAAAGTTGTAAAAAGTACAATTTTTATAAAAATATTATTTTTATATTATTTATTTAATAAAACTATTAATTTTACAATTTAATTAAACTAATTTAACTAAAATATAAATTAAATAAAAAGTAAAACTAATTATAATAATAATAATTAATTAGGGTTAATAATAATAATAATTAATAATTACCCGTAATTAAATGCAGATTAGGGCTTCTGTCGGTGTCAGAGTAGCTCCGCGAGTTGCGGTATTCCAAGCAGCAAACCCCGCGAGTCGCGGGGTTCCAAAATTCAACTCTGGTACAGTTTTAAATTTGACGCGTTTTTTTTTTTTTATATTTTCTGTTTTTATATTTTCTGTTTATATCAAAATATTTGTATAATAAAAACTTATATTTAAAAACTTAAATAAAAATAGAACTACTTTATAATTTTAAAAATATCTTAAAAATAGATTTATATATATTAAATTTTTTTTTCGGTTTTTTTTATGTTTTAAATGAAAACAAAATACTTAAATAAAACTTATATAAAAATAAAGAAACTTTATAAAACTTAAATATTTAACAAAATCTTAAAAATACTTATATTTTTATTTTTCTTTTTATATTTTTGAATAATTAAAAACGTATTTTTATAAAAACGAATTTTAATAAAAGTAAACTAAAAATCTTTTTTTTTTTATATTAGCGTTGCGCTTCCGGCTTTTAAGCGATTCCCCGGCAGCGGCGCCAAAAACTTGATGTGGTAGCGTGGGGGTACGTGATAGTACTATATTTTACTACAAAATACGTTACAAATTACACAAGTTTTAATTATTTATTTACAAATGGGATATACCTAAACCTTGCTACAACACTTATAGGCAGTGTACCTAATCGTACAGTAGTGTAGTTTTTAGTAAGTCCGGTTCGTTCCACAGGGAAAATCTTTAAACAAAGCTTAACGCTATATTAGTTTACTTTTATAAAAATACAAATATATATATAAGTAATATTATTATTATAAAGGGGGTTTTACCGTTTAATGACCGGTTTGTCGATTTTAAAACTTTAGTCGCAGTTAAAACCAAATGTAAAATATTAAAAATAAATACAAGACTTAAATTAAAGCGTAACGTAAATAACAATAATGAAATTGCGAATAATAAAAGTGCGATAAAATAAACTTGCGATAATTAAAAAGTACGATAATTAAAAGTGCAATTAAATACAATAACAATAAAAATGCGATAATTAGAAGTGCAATTAAATATAAAATAAAGGAAATTAAATATGAAATAAAAGAATTATGCTTATTTAAACTTCCGTAATCATGATGTTTGACGTGTTGATTTTAGTTTTATGCCCATGGGTTAATTGTCCTTTGTCCTGGATTATTTAATATGTCCGTCTGGTTTTTGTCCATAACAGTCCATCAGTCATAAATATAAAGTGCGAGTGTCCTCGTCAAATTATTCTTATACCCGAAGTTAAATATTCCAACTAATTGGGGACTTAAACTGTAACAAGATTTTAATACTTTGTTTAATAATTACACCAGGATGTCGACTGAGTGTAACCCAAGGTTTTAATATTTTGTTATCAATTATACCAAGTGTCCTTGTACATAATTTCACCCCTGTTTTAATTATTCTAGTGGCTATTAATCCATTCCCGTGTCCGGTTAAATGAACGATTATTCGTACATATAAATACCCCGCCCATCGTGTCCGATTGAGTGTATATGGTAATTTATAGGGACGTCCAATTGTAAATCTTTATATTAACATTAACAAACTATCATTTAGTTAAACAAATATAAAGCCCATTAATAGCCCATAGTCTAATTTCCACAAGTGTCGTTCTTTTGTCCAAACCCCAATTATGATACAAAGCCTAATTACCCAATTTTAGTAATTAGCCCAACATCATGAATACTTCGGATTAAATAAGCATAATAATAACTTAGCTACGAGACATTAAATTAAAAAGGTTCAAACATAACTTACAATGATTAAAAATAGCGTAGCGTTACACGGACAGAATTTCGACTTACACCCTTACAACATTTGCTAACATACCCTTATTATTAGGATTAAAATTAAAATTAAAATATAAATATAAATATTTACGTATAGATATAGAGAGGATGGATATATGTTGGTTTTTGTGATCAGAATTCGTTTGCTTTTATAGGGAGTTTCAGAATTTGGGGCTCCGCGACTCGCGGTCCTTTTTGCCTTCAAACTCCGCGAGTCGCGGAGTTTGTAAATACAGCTCACTCCATTTTGGCTCCTTGTTTACCGACGGTTTATTATATAAATATAATATATATATAATTTATATAATTAATTATATATTATATTATATTTATATACATAGTTAACTTGTAATTTTTAGTCCGTTGCGTCGAGCGTTGAGAGTTGACTCTGGTCCCGGTTCTGGATTTTCGAATGTCCTTGCGTACAATTTAATATCTTGTACTTTGCGTTTTGAATCTTGTACTCTTGTAATTTTGAGACGTTTCTTATCAATAATTGGAACCTCTTTGATTGTCTTTTGTACTTTTGAGCTTTTTGGTCGTTTGCGTCTTCAATTCGTCGAATCTGTCTTTTGTCTTCACCTTTTATTATTTAAACGAATATCACTTTTAAATAGAACAATTGCAACTAAAAGCTTGTCTTTCTTGAGGAATAATGCTATGAAATATATGTTCGTTTTTAGCATTATCATAGGTCGTTGAACCGAAATTGCTCTACCCAAGGGAGGGACGAGAACTTTTATTATCATTATTTTTAATCTTATTGAATTAAAGTATGCCAAAAACATTAAAAAACTCAAAAATCTTTATTTTTAAAACCGCGCTTAAAAATGACAAATTTTAAAATTTTGTCGAGGGACGGACTAGGACATCGTTCCGAAACGTCCTCACTCCTAAAAAGAAACAAATTTTTAAAAATTAATTTAAATATATGTTTTATTAAGTAAGGGTTTTTATAAAAAAAAAAATGGTACTGTACCCGGACCCCATGCGATCGCATGGGGTTTGTACTGGAACCTCATGCAATCGCATGAGGCTGGAATTTAGGCCAGGAACAAAAGAACCAGCAAGTTGTGCTCTGTCTTCATAACACAAACACACACATACGAGCACATACACACATACCTCTCTAAAATCACCATTTTTTCACCAAATTCAACCAAATTTCTTGCTACAATCCGCTCTAAACATGAATTTGATTAGGAGTTTATCAAAAAGGGTAACAATTTCACCCCTAAATCTCTTTAAATTTGATTTTTAGTGTTCTTGAGCTATATTTCACCTAATTTGATTTTGTTAATTTCTAGTGTAATTAGAGTTAAATTGTTAGTATTTTATGCATGTATAACCTAGATTGATGCTATTTAACATGATTTGAAGCCAAAAACTTCAAAATTTTTAGGAATCAAGGGTTTGTGTTCTTGAGCAATTTGGGGCTTTTTGATATAAACAGGTTATGGCCGATTTTTGTCATGAATTATTGCTAAATTAAGTAGTGTAACATGTTTAGGTAGCTAAATGATCCAAACTTTGATCCTAAACATGATTTTTGAAAATTAAAGTGGACTTTTTAAATCTTAAATTCATGAACTTGATTAATTTGATATAATTGCCATTTGAGACTTGTTTAATTGCTAGTAATGACTATTTTGACATGTTATTTGAGTTAAATGCTTATGAACTTTGTATACATTTTCATATATGCTTATTTGAAAAAGTGTAGAATTGTTAAAATTGTGAAAATGTGTATAAGTTTAATTTTGATTTAACATGTTATTGTAATTGTGTTAATTTGTTATTTTGCTAACACTAATGCATATTTGGATGCACAAATTTTGTGTTTAATGTGTTTTGCAGAGATTTACTAATACTGAAACTGGAGGTTCATCATCATCATCTAGACGACCTGCTCCAGAACCTGAACCAGAAATGCAATACGAGCCCGAACAAGAACAACAACAGGAACCACAACAATAGCCTGATCAACACGTACCTTATTATGATCCGCTACAATTTGTTGATGCCTTTATAGCATTTCCGATACATCCGCCAGTAGAATATCCAACGATTCCTGAACACACGTTGCATCCTAATCTGAGATTCGATAGAAGCTGGAGGGATTACCCATCATATCAAAGTAAAAAATTCAAACTGCTATCGAAAAATCTAGAAGTGCCAAGGGTAATCGATTGGGATCCTTTGGAAAGGGTCCAACTTACTAACTAAGTTAGACAACATTTGATCCAAAGGTATGGCAGCACTTCTTTTCACGATTGGGAACGTTTATTCACCATCCGTAGACCTGTATATAAGGAATGGTGTATAGAGCTTATGAGTACTATAGCATTAAATGCAGATGTAGATATGTTAGATGATAGAAGTTTTCTTAGGTTTATACTTGGTCGTAGGATGTACAGGATATCCATGCTGGACATGGCCAGGGCATTACAGATTTACACTCCTAGTGAATTGCTACTACCCGATTGTATGAATTTGATTTATCGTGGTGAAAGGGTAGATAGGAATTTTGACGCGAACGCCGTATGGAGGCGTATGTCAAACTATAATGTTTTTACACTAAGAGGAAAACACTCCTACTTACATATTAACAAAGCCGAGCTTCGTATAATTCATAGATTTCTAGCTAACTCGATTACACAGAGAGGTCATAACAAGGAGAAAATGACCTTACATGATTTATTTTACCTAAAGTGTATTCAAGACCCAAGAAGCTTTGTTAATATCCCTTACTGTGTTGGTTTTTATTTGTCTAAGATGGTGGAAGGAATACAGGAAGGGGGAATAATAGGAGGAGGTATTTTTATTACTCTCATTGGAGAGTATTTAGGTGTAGATAGGGACCAAGGAGGTCCACTTTTGGAATGTAGGGAACAGGTTGAGCCTTTAGGATTGAAGGTCTATCAGAGTGCTAAGGTATTAAAGAGCAGACACAACCAGCCAGTACCCTATGAAGGTAGTCATCCTCAGGTAGAGAGAGTTTCAGATGAGGAAATGGAGGAAGCGGATGACATTAGGGATGTCATTACGGAAGCTATGACTGACGTCTACCAGCGTGTAGACGAGGTAGATATGAAAAACAGAGAGAGATTTAGTCGGATGGAGCAGTGGGAAGCCCGGAATGATTACGAGCATTCCAGGCAACGACAACATGATAGATGGGACTATCATCAGCATCAGATTATGAGCCGGCTGTCACCTCAGGATCACTACGTCCCAACCCGACCCGCTTACTATCCTCCACACCTGCCCGAGATGAGACCACCATATACTCTCTATGACCCTAACCAAGCCTACCAGTACACCTATCACCAACCATGGAACCCGGACGACGACATGAACTGGAACCCCTATCCGGATTGATATAGTTCCTGTTGGTGATTTCTATGATTTTTATCTTTTTATTATTTCTAATTATTTATGTTTAAACACATTATTTTTTGATACTTTTATTGTAATGTTTAATATTTTTATTTGTTGTACTAATATTTCATATTTGATTTGAAAGTGGGATTTTAAGTCCCATTTCAAATTACCATGCATGTTATTATTTCTATGTATGTCAATTGTACACAACAGGGTAAAACCGCGCATTTTCAAAGACTGACATTAAGTTCAGCAAAAGCTACTAATTTTGACGACAAAACGAAAAACAAATGTGATGTAACAACAAGACGTAATGAACAAATGATGTGCACCATTTATCATTCAACAAACAAACGCCAATATGTTTGGAAACTTTGGTAAAATTTAATCATTTTTCTACGCGAATCACCCTCAATAATTTAAATTGTTACTGATTTCTTGCAAATGAGGGCATTGCAAGATCTTAAGTGTGGGAAGAGGTTAAATTCTTTCGGATTTTTAAAAATTTTTAATTTAAACACTTGGTTACCATTAAAAAAATACTAGTGACGCAGTAGTTGTATTAGAATCTAGTGCTCTCTGATAATAAAGAACAGCCCTAGTCTTATATACTGACTACCCAATTCTAGTAAAATTTTCAAAATTTTCAATTAAATGAACTCAAAATCATGTTTATACATATTTATGAACAATAAAACTAGGTGTTAACACCGAAATTATTGTTACCTCGGAAAGGACATAAATTGAGAAACAAACCAAAATGATAGAATTCATTTAAAATGAAATAGAGGACAATAAAAAGGAAAATAAAAGCCAAGTGTGAGAAAAATTTACCAAGTTATTTAAAAACATATATCACATATTTTTGTACAAATAATTGAAGATACTTTTGTTTTGGACAATTTTATCAGTTTTACCCAATTTCTTGTTATATAATTGAAAAAAAGATGGAGCTACACGATGAATCAATTCCATCATTAAAAGGAAGTAAAGTCTTCCGAAAACAACACGCGCTTCTTGATTTAGGTCATGAAGTTGTCGTCCAGACCAGCTGTAGGTTGACGAAAAATCTAGAAAAGTCATCTCTAAAATTAGCAGGAAATCCATGGACCTCAACATCAAGCAGGGTCGCCAAGTGGTCAGACTTATCCTAACCATGAGAGGATCTGTCTCGTAAAATGGGGAGGACGCCGTGCAAATTAGCTTGATAACACTAATGAATCAGACCCCCAGAAAGGATAATCTCCTTAAAGATTAAAAATCAGCTTTTAAGACTGATACTACTCAATCCTTGAGATTGACCTTAAAGATTGAGAATTACAAACTCGTGGAATTCGATGATATATAAACTCGAGCTTGAACGAGAAAATATTTTGATCAAAATTACAAACCAATTTGTTTTCTGAAAACCTATTTTCAATGCGTTCATTACCATTGAACGTAAAATCCTAGGAATTCACCTGGAATTCATCAGGTCACCTGAACCAAATCGGGTGTCAACCGTAAGAACGGTGGTTGCATAGTATGGTCAAAGACAGGACCTTGTGCCAGACCGAAAAACAATAAGGGTGAGCTTTACTATTGCTCCTACCAAGGATAGTATTTGCATCTGACACGTTATAAACCATAATTAAAAGCATGTCAGGGGACATTGCCTTAACAGTTGCTTATTCAACTCTTTCCTTTACAACCGGACGGTAGTTTACCGAAAGGTAATATACGGAGCAAGTATACTGGACGTGTTGCTTTCCTAATACAAGGTTAGCAAGTGGGTGACACAAAACTGCAAGTTTTGAGCTAAAATTTTCAAATCTGAAACCCACCAAACCCACAAAAACATTTTGCAAACACCGGTGAAGGGTTATTTCGGAAAACTTATCTAGGGTAAAAGCTAGATTGTATTTTCAAAAGATCAAATGTTTTCATAAAAGATCCAATTTCCTTAAGGATCTAAATTTTTATAGTCATGTAGGACTGTAAATCATATCGTTACTACCATTGTTCATACCGCGGTATAAAAATCACTGATGTACAAAGTGTGAAGAATAAAGAAGTGATTCTAGTATTTTTATTTCAAGACTATATTGCTTGAGGACAAGCAACGCTCAAGTGTGGGAATATTTGATAATGCTAAAAATGAACATATATTTCATAGCATTATCCCTCAAGAAAGACAAGCTTTTAGTTGCAATTGTTCTATTTACAAGTGATATTCGTTTAAATAATAAAAGGTGAAGACAAAAGACAAATTCGACGAATTGAAGACGCAAATGACCAAAAAGCTCAAAAGTACAAAGTACAATCAAAGTGGTTCAAATTATTGATGAGGAACGTCTAAAGATTACAAGAGTACAAGACACAAAAAGAAAAGTACAAGATATTAAATTATACGAAAGGACGTTCGAAAATCCAGAACCGAGACATGAACCAACTATCAACGCGCGACACAACGGAGCTAAAATTACAAGTTAACGGAGTACAAGAATATAATATAATATATATATATATAATTATATTTAATTATATATATTATATTATATAATAAATAAATAAATAAGCATCCCACGTTTTTAAATACTTTTGACCTCTCCCAGCTGGCCATGCGATCGTATGGCCTGGCGAACGTATTTTTACATATATATTTTATATTTTATTTTCTTTTCTTTTCTCTAAAACCCATAATTGGGGTTTGGATAAAAGAACGACACTTGTAGAAATTAGACTATGGGCTATTAATGGGTTTTATATTAACTAAATGATACCTCGTTGATTTAATATATAGACTTATAATTTGACGTATTTATATATAACCACATACGCTTGACTGTGTACGGTGGGCGGAATATCTATAAATACCAATAATTGTTCATTTAACCGGACACGGAACTGGATTAATAGTCAATAGACTTGTTCAAACAGGGGTGGATTACATTCAAGGGTAATTGGTGTAATTGTTAACAAAGTAGTAAAACTTTGGATTACACGCAGTCGATAACCTGGTGTATTCATTAAACAAAGTATTAAGACCTTGTTACAATTCGAATCCCCAATTAGTTGGAATATTTGACTTCGGGAATAAGAATAATTTGACGAAGACTTTTGCATTTTATGATTATGACTGATGGACTATTATGGACAAATTCGTATGGACATATCAAATAATCCAGGACAAAGGACAATTAACCCATGGGAATAAACTAAAGTCAACACGTCAAACATCATGATTACGGAAGTTTAAATAAGCATAATTCCTTTATTTCATATTTAATTTCCTTTATTTCATATTTAATTGCACTTTTAATTATCGCACTTTTATTTATTGTCATTTTATTTATCACAATTTCATTATCGTTATTTACTTTACGCTTTAAATTAAGTCTTTTATATATTTAATATTTTACATTAGGTTTTAACTGCGACTAAAGTTTTAAAATCGACAAACCGGTCATTAAACGGTAAAAACCCCCTTTTATAATAATAATACTACTTTTATATATATTTGTATTTTTACAATTATAAGTTACAAATATAGCGTTAAGCTTGGCTAGAGTTCCCTGTGGACGAACCGGACTTACTAAAAACTACACTACTGTACGATTAGGTACACTACCTATAAGTGTTGTAGAAAGGTTTAGGTATATCCACTCTATAAATAAATAAATCACTTGTGTAAAATTGTATCGTATTTAATAGTATTTCCTTGTAAAAATATAACTATTTTATACACCACCTCGAACACATCACACATATATGTGTTGAATTATGACTTTGGTTTTGAGAGCTTTTTAAGTACATAACTATGGGTAATATGTGGTTGGATCATCATCTCGATTGCTCATTATTTGAAGTGTCTTCAGAAATTTTCGAAGGGTTTGAACACAGATTGCAATCGTTAATATACATTTGATGTTCTAACACAGTTTTGAAGTCAAAATATAACTTTGAAAGATGTAGGAATCTAAAAGTGATGATACTGGTTATATCTCGAATTGAATTCCGAGGTTTCAAAATCAGAATATGTAATTGGGTTTGAATGCGTATGGTTGTTTTAATTTCTATAAAAGAATGTATATTATTGTGAAAGTAGGAAGTATAGATGATAATTTGCTTAATCTGATTCGAAGAATGTATATATATATATATATATATATATATATATATATATATATATATATATATATATATATATATATATATCGGGTATTACCTACCCGTTAAAAAAATTTCACAATTAATATTTTGTACATAAGAATTTTATTACAGTCTTTATGAAAATATATATGTATATATTCTCCTCAGATGTAACATAGATTTTAATGAGTTAATACTAAATTAAACTCATTCGATTTACGATTGGAACTAGAATTGAATAATCCCTTGAAGGCATTTAGAGATTACATAAGTATTTCTTCAATAATATTGAAATTATGAATCAATACTTCTTTATTTGTTGAGATGTGATGTTGGTTTTCGTTAAATTCTTGTGAACTTCGCAAAGTACGAATGATGTTATCTGAAAAGTTTCGGTTACATCAATGATGAAAGTGAAAAATCAAATATATACTTGATTTATTATGGATCGGAATTTGTTGAATTGAGACAGAGATTGTGGTTAACGCTGGTTAAGTTACGGCCGAAGGACGTACATTATTGCATATTTGTAATATGAATTAACCGAGTAGTTAAGATTCACACACAATAGCTTAGCACGAAAAGATTTATTTTTATTTCGAAATATATATATATATATATATATATATATATATATATATATATATATATACATATAATTTCTTAATAGGGAATGAGTTAATTCTTCATAACTCGTTGATACAATATACGCGTTATTGATTCGTAATAATGTCCACAGTGATTCTTGAATTGACGGAGTTTGTGATGTTATAGGTGTTGTTGATTCTGATGTTGACTGTACTGACGATGCTATTGACGCTGATGGTACTGTTGATGCTGTTGGTAAAACAAGTTTAGCTTGTTAATCACACAACATTTTTTGTCAGGGTTTCTACTCTTCTTTCTATCATTTTGGTTCGCTTAACTAATTTATGGTTAGGGCTAGATTAGATAATCTCTAAGACTTTAGAGATTAAATAATCGTCGCGGAATGGATCTCCAATGAAGTTTTGAATTAATATTTCATTTAGTTATTGTTGTTGGTACTCCTTGGTATCTATGGTGGGTATGACGTTGATGCTTGAGGTACAGATTGTGATGTTGCAGTGTGAGATGCGGATGTTGTTGTTGATGGTGGTGATGGTACTATTGGTGTTGCTGATGGTAGTACTATTTATGCTGCTGGTGCTGCTGCTGGTGTTTGTAACCTTTGCACCATATTCTCCAGAGCCACTACCCGAGCGCAAAGCTCGTTGACTTTTTATATTACACGGGGTGATTATCAGTTCGGACGAGTGGATAAATAAAATCTAGAATTTGATTTAGTATGTAATCGTGACAAGATACTATGGAAATGACAGAGAAAATGGTGTCTCGAACAGGTTCGCCGGTAAGTGCTTCAAGTTCTTCGCCAAGAGGGCAATGTGGTGGATGGAAGGGATCACCTTTTGCTTGTCTCCAATGATTGAGAAGGCTACGAACCTATCCCCAATTCATCCAAAATAGATGATGGCTGATTGGTTGATCCATTCCGGTCACACTGCTTTCGGAGCTTGAATTGGATTCCATCTCAGAATCCGAGTGACTTGAGCTGATGACGAATTCCATTTCGTACGATTGGATAAAGGATTTTTCGATATGAAAGGATTTTGGCTAACGGATGGTATTCTAATTACATAGAATATCCATATATATAGAACAAAAGATTTCGTAAATTACGGAGGAATTTTACGGAATATTTCAGGCAACGTTTACATTAATAGATACGATAAGGTATGATTCAGCAGATACGCTAAGATATGAATTTTTGTCTATACACTATTCATGCAATCAATGCAGCAAGACGTGTCTAGACTAAGCAGGAAATTTTCTAAGGGTGATAAGCAGATGATTTCCGGCTAGACATGATAAGCAAAACTTTTGACATGTAGACACGGTCAAAGTCCAGACTCACTAATGCATCCTAACGACTTATCAGTTACACACACTAATGCAGACCTGGTTCGCTAAGACCACCGCTCTGATACCACATGTAAAGACCCGTCCTAATCCATAAGAACGAATACAATAACATATGATTACATCGCGAGGTATTTGACCTCTATATGATACATTTTACAAACATTGCATTCGTTTTAAAAGACAATCTTTCATTACATCGAAAGTTGACAGGTATACATACCAATTCATAATATCTATCTATAAATGATCTAATCTGTCATTTACTTAATCATAATCTTTACTGAACTCAACGACTTGAATGCAACGTCTTTTGAAATATGCCATGAATGATTCCAAGTAATATCTTTAAAATGAGCTAATGCACAGCGGAAGATTTCTTTAATACCTGAGAATAAACATGCTTTAAAGTGTCAACCAAAAGGTTGGTGAGTTCATTAGTTTAACATAAATAATCATTTCCATCATTTTAATAGACCATAAGAATTTCATTTCCAGTTCTCATAAATATACGTCCCATGCATAGAGACAAAAATCATTCATATGGTGAACACCTGGTAACCGATGTAACAACCCAAACCAAACCATGAACAAACCCGCTTAAAATGTCACAAACTTTTTTTTTCTCTGATCAGCTAATGGCGCGGCGCCCCATATGGCCGCGCGGCGCGCCAAATGGGCCTGTCCCATTTTTCCATTTTTGCGAAAAAGATCGGCCACTTCCCGAAATAATTAGACAAAACGCTTTTAACCCCATATTCAAACATGTAAAACTAACATGATTCAAACATAAAATAAGTTTTACAAAGCGGGGCCCACATCGGCCGTTTTACGAGTTTCATACAAAAGTTTGAGTTTCGACCACATTAAGTTTAAATACCAAACAACACTACGAGCATGGTGTTTGGAGTTAAACTACCCAAGCCTCGGTCAAACTCCAAAAGCTAACACTTCCAAAAGGCATCCCCTATCAACAAGCGGGAACTCTACTCCAAAATAATGCCCTTACCCTTGTCCACAACCGAACCTATAAAAAGGTAAACAACGAGAGGGTAAGCAAAGCTTAGTGAATGAAATAATTATACATATACATATATAATATATCTACTTGCAAACACTTACACAATACCGTACACAAGCTAGCAATTCGACAACCATGCAAAACATTATGCATATACCAATAACCGCAATTCACATTGAGCTAGCAATAACAAAAGCATATAGTTCATAATTAAGTATGCTAATGCACATTTCATACAACCATGGTTAACCAATCGTAAAAGGAATGGTACTCTAATTTCTCATTGGTGTTCATAACAACCGTTAGTGCACAACACATATATCACTAACCCTTGGACAACACATATCCATTTATAAAATCGTTAGTGTCCAACTGTAATGACCCGGAATTTTCCGACCAAATTATACTTATGAGATTAATATTTACATAAATTAAACCATACCAACATGATAAGCAATCCAAATTGTTGAGACTTGTGTTTTTGAAAAGAGTTTTACACAACGTTTGACCGTCCAATATGACCGATGATATCACGAACTATATAAGATACGATAATTATACGTTTGTGTATATGTATGTATTTATATATATTTAACATGATCTAAGGATGGTTTAACATCTCATTGTGTACTAATGACAATGAGTTATAAGTATATTTTGAAACTACTAACTTAAGTTTTCAAAACGATAACTATACGTAACATTCTTTAATATATATACTTATAATCTATAATGCTTATACATGTATCGTATATATAATGTATTTAATCACTTTTTAAGGACTTAAATACATAAAACAATATAAGTATATTCACAAAAGATAGCTATATTTGAATTCTCGTTCCGTTTCCTCAAGATTTCTATACGTATATCTAGGGTATATGTACCCGTATCATACCCAGCTTCTATACGTATTTACTATTGGTATATACACATCAAATCAACATCCTAATCAACATTATTACTGCCCTAGATATGAGGTAACTAGGATTTGTCAAGTAGTATGAATTATTAGTAAGAAAACAAAATTAGGAATCCTTTTCTTTCTTTATAAACTAAAAACGTTTTTATAAATGAACACCATTTCTTCACTCCATTTTCTCATACCTACACCCTCATTTCTCTCTCAAAATACTCCTAACTTCATACTTGATCATCTCCAAGCATTTTTCCCATCATTTAGCTTCAATTACAAGCCTTAAACACCATAAGAAAACTCTTTCAATAACATATCAAAATAACCACCCATTTGAAGAAGTTTACTTCCAACCTTTTGATCTAACTCCACGACTCTTTGATTCCAAGATTATTTTTTATCTTTTACAGTAACTTTGTCATAGTAACTTGAGGTAGTAACCTTGTTCATAATCTTATTCAATTCATATTCATATAGCTATCTTATTTTGTGGTATAAAATTTTAACAACAACAACATAGTTTGAATGATTTCAAACTTGTTCGCAAACTAAATAGATCCTTCAAAATTGACTTTTAAAACACTTCAAGACCTGTAATATATCATAGTGATATGCTAACCTAACAAGATATAACTTGGTTTTACAAAGAACATCTTAAAAACTGAATCTACGTCGTCGGAGTGCAACCGGGGGCTGTTTTGGGTTGGATAATTAAAAACCATCTTGAACTTTGAATTGGAAGTTCATGTTTTGGAAAAATGATATTTATTATGAATATGTTAACACATAAAAATTTCATGGTTTAACTCAAAGTGTAAGTATTTTTAGAAAAATGATCATTAAATGTTGTTTTTATGATGGAAAATGATCACGTTCATAAGTTTCACCAAAGTTTGACCTATAACCTATGATTTCGAATACAAACTAAGGTATTTTAAGTTCATATTCTTAAAATTTGACTCGATCCAAGGAAGTGGCAAGTTGAACCAACAAAAACGGAGTTGTAATGAAGAAACTACGACTAAAACAAGATTGGGTATCAAAAGCTAGTTTAGCTACGAAAATATTTGGAGAAAAAGTAAATTAATCATAGTTTTTCTAATTAATATGATATTTTATATATAATTACTTATGATTTGATTTTATATATTTCAGGACCACCCGTAAACAACACGAGAAGATTAATCATAAGACCTCATGATTGTACGCAACACGTCATTTGACAACACGGTACTTTATGTACGCAACACGTCATTTGACAACATGGTACCATGGGTCGAGATTAATTCTGATCAATACGAATACGATGGGGTCTTTATTTATTTTATTTAAGCAACTAATTGTGGACCACTAACATCGGACTGCTAACTACGGACTAAGAAAATATTAAAAGTATTAAGAGTATATATATATATATATATATATATATATATATATATATATATATATATATATATATATATATATATATATATATATATATATATATATATGTAACGATTACTTAAAAAGAAAATATGTTGATATATTATATATATGGTTAGGTTCGTGATATCTATCGGAGACCAAGTCGAATTAAATACCTTCAAGGCAAAAGTGAGTTTCATTTGCTCCCTTTTTAATTGCTTTTGCAATATATATTTTTGGGCTGAGAATACATGCGCTGCTTTTATAAATGTTTACAAAATAGACACAAGTACTTAAAAATATATTCTACGTTGAGTTGTACCACTGGCATATTTCCCTGTAGCTTGGTAACTACTATTTACATGGGTATTGTAAACGCGAATCCTGTTGATAGATCTATTGGGCCTGACAACCCCAACCGGACTGGACGACCAGTATTCAACGGTTGCACAGTACTTCGTTTTGGTGACTACACTTGGTACGGTGTAGTGAGATTTCATAATAAAGGGAATATGCGACGTTGATTAAATGTTAAGTATGGTTACCAAGTGCTCAACCACTTAGAATGCTTTACATACACTTGCGAGTGTATTATGTTTATGATTATGAAATCTTGTGGTCTATTAACATATTGAAATGATTGTTATGATAAACCTATGAACTCACCAACCTTTTGGTTGACACTTTAAAGCATGTTTATTCTCATGTATGAATTAAGTCTTCCGCTGTGCATTTACTCAATATAAGGACATTACTTGGAACCGATCATCACAATGGGACCAAATGTTGATGACTTCGTCCAGGTGGATTAGGACGGGTCCTTTCAGTTGGTATCAGAGCGGTGGTCGTAGCGAACCAGGTCTTGCATTAGTGTGTCTAACTAGTAGTTGTTAGGATGCATTAATGAGTCTGGACTTCGACCGTGTCTACATGTCAAAAGTTTTGCTTATCATTTCTAGTCGGAAATCATCTGCTTATCATCCTTAGGAAATTACCTGCTTATCATTCATAAGTCTAGACACGTTTTACTGCATTTACTGCATTGATAGTGTATAGACGAATTCTTATCTTAGCATATCTGTTATTGCGAACTTTGACTGATATCTTTTCAAAGATTCTCCGTAATTTACGAAATTTTGGTATTATATATACATATGTAAATTATGTATTGAAGAGTACTAAATCTAACTCCTATAATCTATTCCATATCAAAAATTCATTTTCCCCATTATACAAGATGGATTCCGCATCTAGTTCGAATTCTTCAGATTCCGATAGTTATGCCGATATGGATTTCCATTCGGGCTCCGAAAGCAGCGTCACCGGAATGGATTAACCAATTTCCCATCATCTATTCTGGATGAATTGGGGATGGGTTCGTAATATACTAAATCACTGGAGACAAGAAGAAGGTGATCCATTCCATCCACCAAATTGCCCTCTTGGCGATGAATCTGAAGCACTTACCGGCGAACCTATTCGAAACACCATTTTCTCTCTCATTTCTAGAGTATCTCGTCACGATTATATACTATCCCATATTACAAATCTTGTTCATTCGCTCGCTCCAACCGCCAATCATCCCGGTGTACTAGCAGAATTTAACGAACTTCGCGCTCGCGTGATGGCTTTGGAGAACATGGTGCGAAGGTTGTAAACACCAGCAGCAACACCAGCAGCATAATCAGCACCACCATCAATAACATCAACAATACCATCATCACCGCTAACAAACAACATCCGCATCACACGTCTCGACATCATAATATGTCCCACAAACATCAACATCATACGCACCATAGATACCAAGGAGTACCAACAATAATGAACGATGAAGTATTGATCCATAACTTCATTGATATTCTGCGAAGAATATGTGGTTTCAAAAAGGTTTAGAGATTTCTTATTCTAGCTCAAACCGAAAAGCAAATGAGATTAATATCATATTAACTCATTAAATTCATGATTTCATCTGAAGAAAATATATATGTATATATGTTTTCATAAAAATTGTAATTAAAAGTTCTTTTGTACAAAATATTAATGGTGAATTTTTTTTTTAACGGGTAGGTAATACCCGAGGAATAATTAGATTTCATCTTAATAAGTTACATTGTACATTCGTCGAAGCTGATTCAACAGTCATTTACTATCCTACTTACAACCACCGATATACGTATCCGTTCACCACAGAATAACCATTTTCATTCAATTTCATATTTGGATTTTGACTTCCCAGAATCCAACAAGTGGCATATGAAGAAAACATATGACAAAATAAAATCTGTTAGAAACAAACAAATTATCTATAAAAATTTTTGTTAAGAATCCACGCTAACTGTTCCAGCTAACTGTTCCTAGCTAACTGATTACATTTTATTTATCGCAGTTTATTTATCGCAATTTAATTATCGCACTTTTATTTATCATCATTTAATTTCTGTAATTATTTTACGCACTTTAAATATCGGGACACGTATACAATGTTTTGACATATCATATCGACGCATCTATATATATTATTTGGAATCACCATAGACACTCTATATGCAGTAATGATCGAGTTCTCTATACAGGGTTGAGGTTGATTCTACAATAATATATATAGTTTGAGTTGTGATCGAGTCTGAGACGTATACGGGTCACGACACGTATTAATTAATTCGTATATTATATATTAAACTATATATGAATTATTGGACTGTTGCTGTGGACTATCGACTGTCGACTAATGACATTGGACAATTAAAATGAATTAAAATATTGATTATAACATATGAAACTAAACATTTCTTCAAGATTGCCACTTGATTTAATCTTAAACCTCATTGTATCTCGACGATTACAATCAGCGTTCAAATCTATCATGATTCTTAAAAACACCTCAATCGAGAGGATAAACCAACCGCACTTCATCTACGGAAGAAAAGATTGATGCATATAGTTATGCACCTGAAAAACCCTCGGAAACTGAGTAAACGTTTGACACGTATCTGTTCTAGTTCCTTTGACATTGTTATTACCGAAGATCATTTTGCAATCCCTTTCCAAAGTAGCTAATTTTGTCACAGCTCCAGCAAGTCAACTCCGAATTTTCATCCGAAACAACTTTATTATAACCGCGATATATATGCGTACTCTTTATTGTTACTGGGGGACCTTTTATATTCCACAATATTACCATCAGCGATTAATCATTCTAAAAACACAATTCTCCTGAAACTACCTCGGTTTGATAACCGATGACCAGATCAGTTAACTTTGAAAATGCTGACGAAGCAGCATGTTGTAGATGATCTTAATGGCCAAAAGTTTGATGATAAAGAAAGGAGTGTTAGGAACGCTCGATAGAAAATTTAGTACCGAAAAGCGGATTATGTGAAACTATGAAGAAAGCCGTGAAAAAATCACAAAGAATAAGTTTGTCTTCAAAGAATCCAAATGATTCTGTGCCTGCTGAAATCGTTAGCAAACATCTTATTTCTCATTCTAAACCTTCACAGATAAATCTTCTTCATCATCTATTGATATTAGAAATTCTAAGATATTCTTGTATGTTCTATTATAAATATCCTCCATATTTCTGGCGATATTTTCACAACTATTCTTATCTGAGATCATTTATCTCTCCGTAATATCTGCAACATAAAAGAAACTGTGTTAGTTTCTAAATTCTGAAACCTTCGAGTTTAAAATATGAATGTTTTGAAGTAGTGTTGGGAACTGAAGCATGGATTAGTATAATATACTGACACTTGATCAACGTCATTATATTACAGTAAGTCATGCTGAGTTTCTAATGAAGCATGATGATTCACAGTATCGTCATCATGTGCCATTTACACGACTCTTACATTCTATCTAATCTCTAAACATATCAAGAGAATATTTTTCTGGATGACTCGGTCTTCTCCAGGGTATTCTGGTAATTTAACAAATCAAAATCGTTCTATTACCATTTTTTTCTTAGAGCATTAGCTATGTTCATTCTGCATTTCATATCTACGAATTCCGGACCATTACTCGCTTGACTCGAAGTCGGGAAGAGAAAACGAAAGCATGAAGCTCCGAAAAATAATGAAGAATATAAACTTCGATAATAACCCCAAAATTACAAACCGTGTATATCGATGCAGATAGAAATATAGAGACACGGGAGAATTAGAAACACTATAAACACAAGAGTATAGTAGAAGTAAATAGATTCTTCTGGTGGTAGATGAAAAAGAAGAATGACAGATATAAAAGTTAGGAGTATATCAAGAATCAGGACTGGATGGAGCATATTGATGAATGCTTTAAAGTAAGAATTAAGGGAGAAAGAATAGAAGGTGTGAGTCGTGGAAAATAAGGAAACGAAGGGGTGAATTTATAGTGAAATATCCGACAGAGCAATCGAAACAGATTATTGCATATAATCAAAGAAGATTCTGATTTCCTTAATCACCAAAGAACCAAATCTTATTACGTAAGATTCTCTTTAAATCCCTTAAATCCCGTAAATCAATCATAACTACGTCATCGGTTAAGACGAATATATTTTACTCATCTCACTCTTTTACGATAGTCTCATTTATATTCTTCGCATAATCGAATTGTTTTATCTACATTACTTAATGATGATAAAACTCTATTATCACCTTATATTTGTCATGAAAACCTTCTTATTGTTATCCATAACAACCTCTATCAAATTTCGGGGACGAAATTTCTTTAACGGGTAGGTACTGTAATGACCCGGAATTTTCCGACCAAATTATACTTATGAGATTAATATTTACATAAATTAAACCATACCAACATGATAAGCAATCCAAATTTTTGAGACTTGTGTTTTTGAAAAGAGTTTTACACAACGTTTGACCGTCCAATATGACCGATGATATCACGAACTATATAACATACGATAATTATACGTTTGTGTATATGTATTTATTTATATATATTTAACATGATCTAAGGATGGTTTAACATCTCATTGTGTACTAATGACAAAGAGTTATAAGTATATTTTGAAACTACTAACTTAAGTTTTCAAAACGATAACTATACGTAACATTCTTTGATATATATACTTATAATCTATAATGCTTACACATGTATCGTATATATAATGTATTTAATCACTTTTTAAGGACTTAAATACATAAAACAATATAAGTATATTCACAAAATATAGCTATATTTGAATTCTCGTTCGGTTTCCTCAAAATTTCTATACGTATATCTAGGGTATATGTACCCGTATCATACCCAGCTTCTATACGTATTTACTATTGGTATATATACATCAAATCAACATCCTAATCAACATTATTACTGCTCTAGATATGAGGTAACTAGGATTTGTCAAGTAGTATGAATTATTAGTAAGAAAACAAAATTAGGAATCCTTTTCTTTCTTTATAAACTAAAAACGTTTTTATAAATGAACACCATTTCTTCACTCCATTTTCTCATACCTACACCCTCATTTCTCTCTCAAAATACTCCTAACTTCATACTTGATCATCTCCAAGCATTTTCCCCATCATTTAGCTTCAATTACAAGCCTTAAACACCATAAGAAAACTCTTTCAATAACATATCAAAATAACCACCCATTTGAAGAAGTTTACTTCCAACCTTTTGATCTAACTCCACCACTCTTTGATTACAAGATTATTCCTTATCTTTTGCAGTAACTTTGTCCAAGTAACTTGAGGTAGTAACCTTGTTCATAATCTTATTCAATTCATATTCATATAGCTATCTTATTTTGTGGTATAAAATTTTAACAACAAGAACATAGTTTGAATGATTTCAAACTTGTTCGCAAACTAAATAGATCCTTCTAACTTGACTTTTAAAACACTTCAAGACCTATAATATATCATAGTGATATGCTAACCTAACAAGATATAACTTGGTTTTACAAAGAACATCTTAAAAACTGAATCTACGTCGTCGGAGTGCAACCGGGGGCTGTTTTGGGTTGGATAATTAAAAACCATCTTGAACTTTGAATTGGAAGTTCATGTTTTGGAAAAATGATATTTCTTATGAATATGTTAACACATAAAAATTTCATGGTTTAACTCAAAGTGTAAGTATTTTTAGAAAAATGATCATTAAATGTTGTTTTTATGATGGAAAATGATCACGTTCATAAGTTTCACCAAAGTTTGACCTATAACCTATGATTTCGAATACAAACTAAGGTATTTTAAGTTCATATTCTTAAAATTTGACTCGATCCAAGGAAGTGGCAAGTTGAACCAACAAAAACGGAGTTGTAATGAAGAAAGTACGACTAAAACAAAATTGGGTATCCGAAGCTAGTTTAGCTACGAAAATATTTGGAGAAAAAGTAAATTAATCATAGCTTTTCTAATTAATATGATATTTTATATATAATTACTTATGATTTGATTTTATATATTTCAGGACCACCCGTAAACAACACGAGAAGATTAATCATAAGACCTCATGATTGTACGCAACACGTCATTTGACAACACGGTACTTTATGTACGCAAAACGTCATTTGACAACATGGTACCATGGGTCGAGATTAATTCTGATCAATACGAATACGATGGGGTCTTTATTTATTTTATTTAAGCAACTAATTGTGGATCACTAACATCGGACTGCTAACTACGGACTAAGAAAATATTAAAAGTATTAAAAGTATATATATATATATATATATATATATATATATATATATATATATATATATATATATATATATATATATATATATATATATATGTAACGATTACTTAAAAAGAAAATATGTTGATATATTATATATATGGTTAGGTTCGTGATATCTATCGGAGACCAAGTCGAATTAAATACCTTCAAGGCAAAAGTGAGTTTCATTTGCTCCCTTTTTAATTGCTTTTGCAATATATATTTTTGGGCTGAGAATACATGCGCTGCTTTTATAAATTTTTACAAAATAGACACAAGTACTTAAAAATATATTCTACGTTGAGTTGTACCACTGGCATATTTCCCTGTAGCTTGGTAACTACTATTTACATGGGTATTGTAAACGCGAATCCTGTTGATAGATCTATCGGGCCTGACAACCCCAACCGGACTGGACGACCAGTATTCAACGGTTGCACAGTACTTCGTTTTGGTGACTACACTTGGTACGGTGTAGTGAGATTTCATAATAAAGGGAATATGCGACGTTGATTAAATGTTAAGTATGGTTACCAAGTGCTCAACCACTTAGAATGCTTTACATACACTTGCGAGTGTATTATGTTTATGATTATGAAATCTTGTGGTCTATTAACATATTGAAATGATTGTTATGATAAACCTATGAACTCACCAACCTTTTGGTTGACACTTTAAAGCATGTTTATTCTCAGGTATGAATTAAGTCTTCCGCTGTGCATTTACTCAATATAAGGACATTACTTGGAACCGATCATCGCAATGGGACCAAATGTTGATGACTTCGTCCAGGTGGATTAGGACGGGTCCTTTCAACAACACATATAACACTAAATCGGACAACACATATCCATTCATAAATCATTTGTGTACAACACATATAACACTAAATTGGACATCATATATCCGTTCTTAAAACCGTTAGTGTACAACGCATATATCACTAACTTGGACAACACTTATCCATTTCTATAAGTAAACACATCATATACGTACATGTATACTTATTCCACTCACCTTACGCCTTCGGTGAATCAATAAACCAAGCTTGAATCTTCAAGGTAACACACCTATTATAATGTACATATAACCAATCAACCATTCAAGTAGGTCAAACTCACAACACTCACCATTACTAAGTCATTTTGACCCATTTGGGCACTTACCCTAAAATCGGGTCAACTCACACCAAAACCCTAATATTAGCCAAGATAGGTTTAAAACATACTTCAACACAAGGTTTATGCATTAATCACAAACATTAACTAACTTAGATCCATTTTGACCCATTTGACCAATTTAAGGTCAACACCCCCATTTCGGGTCATTCACTAACCCACACAACGCCCACTTACATAAATATAGGTGTGCTAGCGATTTACTAACTAATTTAAGTTCATAAACATCAATCTAACACTTTGAAAACCCTAGTTAGTCATCTTTGAGTCTACATGACCCAATTTCACCCAAAACACCCAATTCACAAACAAATGGGTTTTAAGTTCATCATCTACCCCAAACCCTAATCCTTAATCAAATTAAACAAGGAAATTAAGATTAAAGCATACCACTACACTCAAAATGTAGCTAGGAAGTAGATGAACAACTTTATAACTTGAGCTTAAGAAAGATTCCTTCTTCTTCTTCTTCTCCAAAATGAGTTTTCTCACACTAGGATCTTACTCTCTCTCTAGAATTGAATGGATGAGGTTGAAGTAGATGGAAATGGAGTTAATGAGACTCCAACAACTGATCCGAAGCATTAAAGTCGGGTCCCATGTGAATTTACCAAAAAGCCCTTAAAATATCTAATTTAAAAGCAAGAGTTGGGCTGTTAGCCCGTAATGGCGCGGCGCGCCATAATACTGCGCGGCACGCAGATAGCCTGGGCAGCATTCTTTTCTCTTTTTTTAAAAAATATACAAAGAAACCCCACAATTCATTCAACCTAAATGCACATATGAACAAGGAAATATTCGGGTCTTACAACTGACATTAACAAGATGCATATAAGAATATCCCCTATCATTCCGGGAAATCCTTCGGACATGATAAAAACAATATCGAAGTACTAAAGCATCCGGTACTTTGGATGGGGTTCGTTAGGCCCAATAGATCTATCTTTAGGATTCGCGTCAATTAGTAGATCGGTTTACTAATTCTTAGGTTACCAAGCAAAATGGGCATATTCGACTTCGATCATTCACCCATATAATGTAGTTTCAGTTACTTGTGTCTATTTCGTAAAACATTTATAAAAATTGCGAATGTATTCTCAGCCCAAAAATATAAAGGGTAAAAAAAACAAATGAAACTCACCATAATGTATTTTGTAGTAAAAATACATATGACTATATTGAACAACTGAACAATGCAGGGTTGGCCTCGGATTCACGAACCTATATCAATTGTATATATATTAAGACATTTAATAGAAATCTCATAATTTCATTTATTAATTATATAAATTTTATATATGTGTAGTTATATAGAATTTATACTAGATTCTATTTAAATATATATATACTTTATTTATATATAATATATCTTATGTTATATTTGTATATTTTGTATATATATATATTTAAAATAAATTTTTATCTATACATTTAGTTATATGTAAGTATTTATGTAAAAAAAAATTATTAATATATTGGATATATTGTTATATGAAATATAATTATAGTATATATTGTAAGTATAATTTTTGTACAAAATATTTATCTGGTAAAACTGATAGTTTTGATATTAATGATTTACTAATAATAATAATAATAATAACTTTATTAAAAATGATAATATTAATAATAATAATATTGAAATTGTTAATAATAATACTAATAGTTACAAAAGTGTTACTAATACTAAAATTTAATGAAAATAATGACATCTTGTATTATTTTCATAATAATGATAATAATAATGATCCTAACCATAATAATAATAATAATACAACTGTTAGTGATAATAATAATAATATTCATACTTGTATTTATAATCATAATAAATGAAAGTTTTATCATAATACTTATATTAGTAGTACAATGATAAAATTTATATCTTAAATGACGATAATAATATTAGTAATAGAATTAATAAATATAGTAATCAAATTGTAATGATAATAATAATATACGATAACTAATACTTATGTTAGTAATAATAATAATAATAATAACATAATAATAATAATAATAATAATAATAATAATAATAATAATAATAATAATAATAATAATAATAATAATAATAATAATAATAATAATAATAATAATAATAATAATAATAATAATAATAATACCTTTGAAGAAAAAACATCAAAAACAAATAAATTACCCCAGCCCAGCTTAAACCTGAGACCTCTCGCTCACCCGCCAACGCTCCAACCATGGCTCTATCTGTTCCTTTCTGGTTTAATTGGTACATAAACCCTTTTAATCGTGTAACAGTCCTTAGCTTCTTTTAATCGATTTTTAGGCCCAATAGCAAAGATAGAAATGTGGCCCAACTCCATAACAGAGCCATTATCAGTTCACAAGCCCAATTAAAAAAAAAAGAACAAGCGTGTTGATTTCTAGGGTTTGACAGAAAAAAAAGAAAACGAAAAAAAAATAACAAATCGACCCTACATCATCAAGCTCGACATCATCATAATTATTTTCATCGTCATCAAGCTTCGCTTAATAACATCGTTGTCGTCCTCTTTTATCATTATCATAATCATACCCATTATCATACATCCATATCATCATCACTTTCGTGATTATGATCATCATCATCGTTTATCTCTCTATCACCATCATCACGTCATCAACATTATCTACACATCATTATCAATCAAACATCGTTCTCATTACAGTCCTATAGCAGTAGTAGCGGGGCTGTGGTAGTGGTTGTGTTGGTGACCAAAAATAGTGAAAAGAAGAAGAAAACAGGAGCTGTAGCAGCGACAGGAACAACCATGGTTGATCTCGTTCGAAAAATAGAAAGTCGATTGGCTGGAACAACTGTATCCTCGCATCAATAGCTGTGTTTGGAGTCATTTGGTTCGAACAATAGTAGTAGAACAGTTGTAGCAGGTGGTTCGTGAGTGGTATTCGATGACAGTTACGAAGTAGTTCAGGATGTTGAAGTGATGATCGAGTGGTGGGTTTGGAGCTCGACAGAAAAGGAAAATAGAAGGGTAGTAGGAAGCACGATCGAAGGTGGTTGTTCCGGGTGTTGTAATGTTTGATGGTTTTGTGAAAGTTATGGATGTTTGTACGATGGGGATTTGGAGAGAGAGAAGAGAGATGGACGGGAGAGAGAGATCGTGATCATGGTGGCTCAAGGGTGGGAGGCCGGGATGGTCGTGGTGGCTTTGGTGATGAAGCTTTTGTGTTGGTTGTCTAATGAAGATGAAGGAGTTTTCACTATATATATATATATATATATATATATATATATATATATATATATATATATATATATTCTATATATCAGTTTATATATGTAATACATAAATATAGATATATTATATATTATTTATAATTCAAGTAGACATGAATTGAAAAAGTAAAGTGATTAACACAGTGATCAAACAGTATTAATTTACATCTCGTGAAAGTTGGTTGGGTGTATACTGCCGACAGTTTTCACGGGGTGTGTCCATTGCTAAACAGTTACGGATAATTTAATTCAGAAAAATCTCATATTTTAAAATTAAGTCCATTTATTTATTTCAATCATTACCTGTTTGAAACCTGATAAAAAAGATTCGATAAATATTTATTTCCTGTTCCAATTTATATGTACGGAGTACAAAAACTTAGTTTGAAAAGGTAAAAAAAATATTTATCAAAACTATTATCTTTTTAATCAAATTTTGGAACAACTTTTATTTTTAAACTATATATATATATATATATATATATATATATATATATATATATATATATATATATATATATATATATATATATTAGACCTATTTTAAAATAATTAAACGTCAACCGAAAGTTATAGACATTTACCATTTAAACTAAAAATTAATTATATTCAATATAAACTATGTATATATATAAACAGTTTTAAATAACAAAATTTACTATGCAAATAAATATATATTAAATAGTTAAATTAAATATAACAATATATATATACAAGAAATATACATATAAAATAATAGTTTTGATTACAATATATTTTATTGTACATATTTATTTATAACAATAAATGTATATAATAGTTTATTAATGTTCATGTTATTATATACATTATACATATATTTATATATACACATTTTTATATATATCCACATATTTACAAGCAATGGTTCGTGAATCATTGGAATTTGGTCGAGGTTAAATGAATGTATGAACACAGTTTAAAATTCTTGAGATTCAACTTAACAAACTTTGCTTATCGTGTTGAAAATATATAAAGATTAAAGTTTAAATTTGTTCGGAAATTTCCGGGTCGTCACAGGTGCCGACTCAGTCTACCTCCAGATCCTCAGCTCACCACCGCACCAAAGGGGAGTAATTCGTTTCTTTCTCTTCTTTTACTTATTTTGCTTCGTTATATCCTTAAACTATACCCTATCTTAAGCTTATCACTAAGTGTGGGATTCCAACCCAATATTGAGCTTAGATACATTTTTCGACATGTTCAAACTCTAAGTGTGGGATTTTAGCTCCCTAAAATCTAAGAAACTATCTCTGCAAGCATGAGGGGAGGTTACACCGTATTAGCTAGGGGATTCTCGGAAAATGTTCTTAACATAAAATATTACTAAGCTTTTCGAGTATACCTACTATTTAGATTCTTTGTCCTCAACGTAAATTTTTCAAAAATTTTGACTAAATGATACTTTCTGAAAAAAGTACTTTCGAAAATCAAGTTTGTTTGTTCTAAAATTAAGACAAATGAGGACATAAATCTTCTTAAGGATGAACCGATTCTCTAAAATAGCATTGCATGACTAGGCATTATCAACCCAATATAATTATTGTGAGGCACCCCAAAAATGGCCTAATAAGCATTCATTTTTAATGCTTCACTATCTTTTCCGTTGAGAGTGCCGATGTTAGCATTTAGAGTTAGAACTTGACCTTGACATACATTTTGAGGCCAATGGTTAGTAAGCGCCATACGTGGTGTAGGTGTGATACTCCTTCCGAAATCATTCTGAATAGAGAAGACAAAACCATCCGTTTCCGTTTCCACTCCACACATTTAAACCGACCAACTCACACCAAAGAGTTGATGAATAAGGAAATACTCACCCCAAATTCACTATCAAATACGTTACCCTTTCCACCCTCTTTCCTTTATCATTTCCAAAAATCTAGAAATTCAAAGAGATAGATCGACCAAGTTTACTTCAAACACTTGTCGAAAAATTCTGAAATTCCAGACTGTTTTTGATAGGTCACAAAAAGACCTATTTCTGGTGTAATACCTTTCTCTCTGGGCACAAGAAGAAATAGACAAAGTTATGAAGATAGGATATGCAAAAAAAAATAAAAAATGTTGAGCAAAGTCTCTAAAATAAAGAAGAGAAAAGTCTTCAAATAAAAGAGCATATATCCCCAAGAAAATGAAGATTGTGACCCAGGAGGATTGCAGAAAAGAAGCAAAGTCTTCGCTGGAAATCAGCACCCTCTAAAAGGAACTCTTCAACAAAACTAGAGTATCATCTTTCCTAGAAAAAGTATATCATCATGAAACCGAAATCTATCGATTCTCTCTAAATTTCAAAGATTCGAAAATCACCCTTTTCGCCATATCAAAACCTTCACTTTTCTCCACCAACCAGCCTTTAAACCCACTCTTCGTCTTGAAAGAATGATTAGGAAGAAGATCAGTACCGTCCTTATCTAACCGGTGGAGATTTGATTCTTGGTCAAGCCTATGACAATACTTGCAACATGACTGGCTATGAGAGAATTCATTTCATAGATTGATAGGGAACCCCAAACACTTGAGTGATTTGAGTGACCCGTGTAAGGAAGCCAATGACATGTAACCTCCCCTCATGCTTGCAGAGATAGTTTCTACCCTTTTAGATGACAGTATGTCTGATCTTGCTCTTACAATAAATAATAAGCCACTTGAATAATAGAACGGAAACCTCAGAAGCATCCTTGAACTCAAAATAAAAGAAAGGTTTGCTTGAGGACAAGCAAAGTCTAAGTGGGATATTTGATATCGGCCAAAAAGTCACGTTTTTACCCCAGATATTGTGCCCTAAAACCATAAAGTTCTAAACTTTATCGCCAAAATAATCACTTTGTTGGTTAATTTGGTAGATTTAGTCATTACAAAGGCTATGTTTCAAGAATCACTAAAAACGGATGAGAAACGAGCAAAACCGGCTAAGACGATTAACTCGCGTTTAAATAACTTATTTTATAATATTTGGAAAAGTTTAATTACTTAACCTCATGTTGTAGGATATTCAATTACAAACGCGTGGGGTGCAAGAATCGTCAAAAACGGAGCTAAAACGAAGATTCTAGAGCGAAAACGGTGAAAGACAAGAAATCAAGTTACAATCCAGTCAATCAAGGCTGACCAGCACCAAATACGGCCTACCATATGGGCTGCCATATGGGCTGCCAGTATGGGGTACGGCCCGCCAGAGCCCCTTGCCATACGGCCTGCCATATGGGCTGCCAGTATGGGGTACGACCTGCCAAACCCCCTGCCAGTGCACCTTACCAAACGGCCTGCCAGGCATTTTTCAGAAAAAACCCCCTGCCAGTGCACCTTGCCATACGGCCTGCCAGGCGTTTTTTGGCCAAAAATTACAATTTTGCCCTCAAGCTTTGCTTATAAAAGGAGGGCTTCATTTCTCATTTCAACACACCAAAAAAAACACACCAATTCTTCACTTCTCTCTCAAATTTCTATCTATAGTCGCTCTCTAGTGATCTATAGGAGATTAGTTCTCTCTCTACTTTCTCTCTCTAGATTCTAGAGAGAGAAAAATACAGAGATTAGGAAATGTAATTATCTCTCTATTGTCGCTCTCTAGTGATCAATAGGAGATTAGTATGTAGTTAGTAATAGAAGCTTTCAAGCATTGTAACACTATGGATATTATGAAGAAATACAAGTGTTATTCTGCCGACATTATTTAGTAATATCTATCCTTTCTTTTATCAGTTTATTATAATATTATTGTTCGATGTTTATGATTTACTGATGTTAGAAATGCTTGTTGCCATGATGTGTGAGTAATTGCTTGATTGTTTACCATGATTTAATAATGTTAGTTAGGGATGATTATCGTTTCGTACTCGCTTTTTGTCTATGATATTAAACCTCGTTATTATCATCCTTCTACCACTAAACGTGATTAAAACCTTTTATAAAGTCGAAATTATAAAGGTAATTAGTTATATATGTTTATATATTGTTCAAGGTATGAACCCATCGGAAATACTATAAAGTACATGGGGAATTCCTGTAGGACCCCCGTAGGACCAGATCAAGACATTGGTCAAGAGTATAAGACTCATGTCGATGTACTATAGGACCACTTGAGCATGGTCAAGGTTAGAAGCTATGGAACCACTATAAGTCTAGTACATGGTGGTTTTATTATATCTATATGGCTATGCTACTTTATTCATGCGCCCAAGGTATGCACTGCATCCAAGATGGGCCGCTTATATCCTTAAATCGGATAAAACGTTGGGAGTTTAGCATAGTCCATCCGATCAGAATCTTCAAAGCCTATTTCCTCGTGAGATGCTAACCAGGAAACCGCTTAGTAGGGAATCTAGTGTTCACACCAAGGTATATCTATCCAAGGAGTGTCTCATAATCATCCCGACACTACGTTATCCTAAATCATGGTGAACCACGTCTTCTCTGTCCTTAGCTGTTGCATTCTAGCTAGCTTATTTTAATTACATTACTTTAATATTTTAAATACAATTATATAAACAATGCAACCCAACTATTACCTTTACATAATTTGATATTCCGGATAAAAGTGGTGTCTAGAATAAACCGGTTGGACTTGGTTGTTGGATTTTCCGAACAGTCGCCAATTTATTGGGACCAAAAGGATCCTACCTCTCCACACAAGGTGTACCTGGCCACTAGTCTTGGATACTGAATTGTGTACAAACCCATCTTAATTACTAAATTATCTAGATAAGCTCCGCTTCAAATTCGACCGCTTAAGGAACGACCCTAGGTCATATTTGCCCTTGCTAACCCATAGGAAGGAATAATAGATTTAGGCCCAGCATATATAAATTAAACAATCAACTTCTTCTCTTAGTATCCTGAGTCGACATTTTGCGACTTAACGAAAACGCATAAATAAACCGTCCGATTCGGGCATATCAACAAACATCCATGAGCACCTGAATACTAGCATAAAGACCTGCGTATAGTTTATAACTACACTTATCCTTTACCCCTTATATCGTATACACTTGTTTGAGTGTACTTATATTTCAAAGTAAATGCACCACAGTTATAGTAGGGTGAGGTTTGTCAAACCTAACGGATCCATCCATCTAATTTGTGCTTACCCGAAAGTAATTAAAGTATTCAAGCTAGGGGCTTTGTGAACAATAACTCAATATGTATAATAGTACTTGTGTCAAAAGTAAAAGCATTTGTAATAATGTAAATGTAACCAGCATGTATTCTCATCCCAAAAAATATGTAAAAAGCGGGCCTGTTGACTCACCTTTGAAAAGCTCGGTATGAAAAGTAAGCAGTAAGTAGCATGTACGAACTACGGTCGAGTAATGCAACATATAGATACATATTTAGGTCGGTCAATAGTTGTATCTAATACAATAGATATTTCGTAGAGTAAGTTTTCCTATTGCCCAGACCGATGCGTTTCAATGTAAAAGTCAACACGTAGTCAACTAGTTCATTAAAGTCAACAAAAGTCAAACTTGGTCAAACAAGGTCAAAATAGTCAACACATCAGTAGTGTACATGTCATTTTGGTCAAATAGTCAAACTGTATTCAAATGCCCACTATTAATTTTCAGTTCATTGTTTCATAGTTTACCGCCATATAGTCACTTAGTTTGTTAAGCAGTGTGCAACTAAAGTAACATATGAACATATGATAATCAAGTTTAAATTATGACATGTTAATGACCAGTATATAATCTACATCCATTCAGAAGTTCAAAGTTATGTCCCTATCATGAAGCACATAATCGCATTCACAATACACATTGCACGAAATCAGTTTTAATCTGCGCATCAGTTTCAAAATGGGTATAACTGGTGCTAGGAGCATGTAAATAAATAAAGGTCAGTGTCTAAATTTCAAGGACAAGCTAAAATAAAACATATCAAAATATGGGATGATTTGGTTTAGCCAATTTGTGCAGATTATTCTGGCAAGTCAGACATTCTGTTTTAGTCCAATTCAGTGGTTATCAAATCTTGGGCCTTATAGTGCATAATGTATTAGGTTACAAGGTTTGACATAAATTATACATTTGTTCTAAAACATATAAAGATTAAATATCCAGAAGTTCAAGTCTTTGAACTATCCACAACTCAACTTATAGAGCCAAAGGTGCATACTTAGTAGATTCGGACAAAATATAGGTAGTCGTTTTTGCACGCAAATTACGCAAGCCATACATGTCCAATTATCACAAGGTCTAGATGGAAAGTTATCTAAAATATATGAATTTTACAGAAATGCAAAACTTGGTTCAAGAACACAATTCAAAATACCTTTAGAACTTGTTTTTAATTTACCGCTTTACAAGTTTAACCAAGAACGATCGTTTAGGCATAAAATGAGTTTTACAGCTCCAAATAGCATGATATCCTAGTCCAAATTGAATGTTTTTAAATTATCTACTTAATGGTAATTAGTTCATAACTCAGTTCATTACCCATATGTCCAGATTTCGGATTAATCACAGATTTGCAACCAAAACTTCAATTAAGAATATCTTGCACATACAGTAACGAAAATACGCTATTCAAAAGCCCAAAATTATTAGTTTTTCGAGAGGATTCTAATTATATCATAATAATTCACATTCAACAAGTTCAAGTTTTTGTAACCACACAAATCAAATTCGGGATATAATATACATACATCAATCGATCAATATAACGCATAAAAACATGTATAAACATCTAGACTTGAGCAATAGACTACCCTAGACTATGAAATTCATCAAAATAATAAGATTATAATTTTGGGTTTATAGATTTATAACTATCAACAAATTAGTTACACCAATGCGTAAAGAATGACGAGAATTACAACTTTCGTGTAGATTATTTTAGCAAATAAGAAAAATTGATAGTGGTTATGGTGGAGGTGGTGATCGATGAAAGAGAGTAGGAGGGAGGGAGGAAGTCGACTGGTAGGGTTAGGGGTTTATTATGTGCAGTAGTTTGATTACTAGTAGGTTAGTTTAGGGCCTAACAAACACTAATGATTAACAAAAGCCCAAAACACAAAAATTATGGGGGTGTGGGGGTTGGTCACGGTCGAACATGGCCCAAGGGGAGCTCTCTGGCTAGTGTTGTCTAGTTACGTGTATTCGTGGTCCGTTTCAAGTGTCGTTTAAACGTACCGAAGTCCCGGAACGTTAACCGCTCGCTAAAACACAACCAAAAAGTCTAATTTATTAAAAAAAAATTAATAAATTAAATATTTTTCAATGTTAACAATTATTAAAATAATTATTAAAATAAACTCGATCGTTTCGTTACTCGAAAAATAGTTTTTGCAGTTATTCATATCGTTTCGTTTTATCGGATTTCATTATCCGAAATATGTTTTCTAATCAATATTAACCCATATTTATTCAAGCAACCCACCAAGGATCAAGTATGCATTTAATACACTTAAACACATATAAAGTCAAGTAGTCACCGTTAAATAATCAACAGACAGTTAACGGAAGTAACGGAAAAAATAGGGTTGTTACTACCAATCATGTAACGAAGCCTAGTTAATGTGGATTTCACCCACATCGGGCTCTTCCCTATTCATAACTCTCTGTTTTAACATAGTTGAACAAACATAATAAAAAATAACAGATTCAATTTTTTTTATAACAAAGCAGGCGGCTTCATATGCCCATGCTGGCGGCTTCATATGCCCATGCCGACGGCTTCATAACCTGTAAAATTTTCAGTTCTCCAGCCTGTGTTCAAACAGCAATATTCAATTTTGTTCGCATTAATTTAAGATAATGGCGACTTAGATACAAAGTCAGCGGCTTCATATGCCTATGAATTAATGTTATTAGATTTTTAAGTGATAGCTTTATAATTAAGACAATAATTATCATAAACAGGGATTTCTAAACAATTTCTAGCAAATCATAGACAAACAATCTAGTTAACAGCATCAATTTTAACAGAAAAGGACGAAGCCAGCGGCTTCATTGTGTATGCCAGGGGCTTCATGGCATGGCGGAATAAGTTCATAGTAGTTTTGCGGAATAAAAAGATTTGACAATGCAGATTTAAAAATCGAAACTTACTCTCTCAGCCATGGATGTTTTGAACGTAGATGAAGAAAACTACGATTTTTTAAGCTTGAGAGCATTTTAATAGTTGTGGGTGAGAAAAATGAAAAGAGAGGTGGATTAGGGTTTAAAAACCATTCACATGTTAAGCTGGCGGCTTCGACTCCCAAGCCGGCGGATTCAGGGTCAAAAAACATTTATTGATTAAACGACTGCAGCTTTTTCTACATTACACCAAGCCGGCGGCTTCAGTAGCCAAGCCGGCAACTTCTATTAAATATTAAAAGTTTTTAGATTTTCGACTTTTAATCAGAATTTTAAACCTTTATTTACAAACTCTACAACAAAAATTTATGTTTTTATGTGTTGATGGTAGTGAGGGAAATTACTTCCCCTCCTGATAACTTATCTCTTTCAAAGTAGATTTTTAATCGGCGACCATTTATTTTAAAAACTTCTCCTAGTTGGAAAGGATTGATTAAACGTAAAAGGACCTAACCATCTAGAACGTAACTTTCTAGGAGAAAAATTGTATTTTGATTGAAAAATTAGATCTTTATCTCCCAGTTGAAAACTTTTAATATTTTTAATACGAGCATCATGCCATTTATAGATTTCTCTTTATATATTATTGAATTTTCATAAGCAAAAAGCCTAAGTTCATCGAGTTGATTCAATTGCAGAAGTCGGTTTTCTCCGGCTTCCTTAGGATCTAAATTACATTGTATTAAAGTCCAATAAACACGATGTTCAATTTCAACTGGTAGATGACAAGCATTTCCATAAACTAACCTAAAAGGAGTAGTCCCTATATAGGTATCTTATATGCAGTTCGGAAAGCCCATAATGCATCATCTAATTTTTGAGAACAGAGTTTTGGATTATTTTCAACATTTCACTCAAAAATCCTTTTTAATCCTCGATTAGTATTTTCAAGTTGACCACTTGTTTGAGGGTGGTAGGCTGTGGAAAAATGGTGATTAACTCCATATATTTTTAGAACTTTTTCGAGTAGTTGATTAGTGAAATGGGTTCCACGGTCACTAATTAAAGCTTTACAAAAACCAAATCGACAAAATAATTTCTTTAGAAAATCAACCATTAATCGTGAATCATTAGTGAGAAGAGCTGTTGCTTTAGCCCATTTAGAAACGTAGTCAACTGCTACAATAATATATTTATTTTTCTCGGAAGAAGGAAATGGTCCCATGAAATCAATGCCCCACACATCAAATATTTTGCACTATTGAATATTCTGTCGGGGCATCTCATCACGTTCAGAGTGGTTTCCTCCCCTTTGACATGCATCACATGTTTGAAGTAATCTATGTGCATCTCAGAATATGGTAGGCCAATAAAATCCTGCATCTAAGACTTTGCGAGCAGTGTAGTTAGGACCTAAATTTCCTCCTGGTGCACTACTATGGCATTGTAATAGGATTTCATTTGATTCTTTACCATGAACACAATGACTCGTAATTTGATCGGGACCTATTTTAAATAAGTAAGGAGTTTCCCAAAAATAATGTTTTAAATCAGAGAATAATTTTTTTCATTGTTGATAAGTTAAATCTTTTCTTAATTCTTTAGAGGCTAAATAGTTTGCAAAGTCAGCAAACCACAGATATGACTCATCTGAGATCATCATTAGACATTCATCGGGAAATGTATCATGAATTTCATCAAATTTGTGTAGATTAAGATTTTCTAAACGCGAAAGATTAAATGCTGCAAGATTCTCAGCTCCTTTCTTATCAATAATTTGCATATCAAATTCTTGTAAGAGTAGAACCCATCGCAAGAGGTGAGCTTTAGAGTCAGGTTTATTAATTAGGTATTTAAGAGCTGAGTGATCAGTGTAAACTGTTACTTTATTCATTATTAAGTATGGTTGGAATTTATCAAGAGTAAAGACTATAGCTAAAAGTTCTTTTTCAGTAGTTGTATAATTTAATTGAGCTCCAACTAGAGTTTTACTAGTATAATAGATTGGATGAAATTTTTTTATCTTTTTGTTGCCCTAAGACTACTCCTACTGCATAATCACTAGCATCACACATGAGTTCGAAGGGTTTAGACCAATCGGGGTGATATAATGATAGGTGCATTAGTGAGTTTTTGTTTTAAAATAGAGAAAGCTTTCTTGCAATCGTCATTAAATACAAAGGGAGCATCTTTTTCTAAAATTTTAATTAATGGTCAAGCAATTTTAGAGAAATCTTGAATGAAATGTCTATAAAATCCAGCATGTCTTAAATAACTTCGAATTGATTTAACATTAGTAGGTTCAGGAAGGTTGGAAATAACATTGATATTTGCTTTATCAACTTCAATTCCTTTATTAGAAATTTTGTGACCAAGAACAATACCTTCTTTCACCATGAAATGTCATTTTTCCAGTTAAGAATGAGATTTATCTTTTCACAACGAGCAAGCATTTTGTCAAGATTGGACAAGCAATAATCAAAGGATGTTCCAAAGACGGAGAAGTCATCCATATAGACTTCCATAAAAAATTCCACCATGTCGTGAAAGATAGTTGTCATACATCTTTGGAAAGTGCTAGGGGCATTACATAACCCAAACAACATTCTTCGGTAAGAGAATGTACCAAAAGGACAAGTGAAAATGATTTTCTCTTGATCCTTAGGGTCAACTGGAATTTGAAACTATCCATAGAAACCATCCAAGAAACAGTAATATTCTTTTTCGGCTAATCTTTAAAAATCATTTCATCTATAAATGGGAGAGGGAAATGATCTTTTCGAGTAGCTTCATTTAGTTTACGGTAATCTATACAAACTCGCTAACCAGTAAGTAATTCGTTATTTTTATTTAAGACAACAGTGGTTCCTCCCTTTTTAGGAACACACTGAACTGGGCTAACGCATTCGCTATCGGATATTGGATAAATCATTCCTGCATCTAATAGTTTTAAAACTTCCTTTTTTACCACTTCAGCCATATTAGGATTTAAACGTCTTTGTCTTTGAATCACGGGTTTTATGTTTTCCTCTAATAAAATTTTATGAGTACAGAAAGTGGGGTCAATTTTTGGAGTATAAGAGGTTTTTCAAGCAAAAGCCTTTTTATGTTTCTTCAGGACGTCTAGGAGCTGTTCTTTTTGAACTTTATATAATTTGGAGGAAATGATAACGGGGAGTTCAAAGTCATCTTTAAGAAAAGCGTATTCTATATGAGAAGGTAATTCTTTTAATTCTAATTTTGGTGGGGCTTCAAGAGAATGTTTTATTCTTAATTCATCGGTTATAGGTCCGTGTTCATCTTCCATTGGTTCATTCATTTCATCATCCATTAATTCTTCAAATTCATCATCAAGGTTTTCTTCTTTGATTTCACATACAAATTCATTTATGTCCATTAATAAAAATTCATCAAATTATTCTTCAACACATGTTTCCATATATTTTATAGTAGGACAAGTGAGGTCAAGTTCAAGTTGATTATTTAAGGTAATTCTATCATCACCTAATCCCATGCTATATGTATTAGTTTGCATTTGGAATTCAAAAGCGGTGGTTCTTAGAAATGGTCGACATAATATTATTGGTATTATATCATTTTCTTTCATTTCTAGGATTACGGAATCGGCGGGAAAAGTAAATTTATCAATGTTTACGTGTATATTTTCTTCTATACATATCGGATAATTAAACGAACTATCAGCCAAACAAATGGATATTCTAATGGGAGTTAATTCTCCTAGACCTAGTCTTTTATATAAAGAATATGGCATTAAGTTTATACTAGCACCCGTATCTACTAATGCTTGATATACTCTAGAGTTGTTAAACGAACATGGAACGATGATACTTCCTGAGTCTCCTAATTTTTTGGGTATATCAAATTTTTGAAAGATAGCCTTACATTCTTTTATTGTAAACTTAGAAGATTTTTCAGCATCTTTACCATTATTAGATAACAGAGGTTTTAAGCATTTTCCATAATGAGGATTTTCTTTTAATAAATTTATTAAAGGTATATTAACATTTATTGGATTGAACATATTAGCGAAGTACTCAAGCCGTTTTTGTTTTTTTCTTTCCTAAGTTGTTGAGAGTATGGAACGGGTTCTAAGGGTTTATCAATTTTAAGTGGTGTAATTTTTCAGGAGGAACGTCGTTAATACTTTTTTCATTACCAGTTTCCTTAAGTGATTCTTGACTTTTCTCTTAGCCAGGTGATATTGCTTTAAATATACATATATTTCGACGCAATTTCATTTATATTTCATCAGCTTTTACCGTTTACAAAGACATTCAAATGCATAATTCACGAGAAAAACGACAAAAGTAAACACGAGCTAGAAGTTTGAAGAAACGACGATAAAACGACGGATTTAAACCAAATATATATCAAGATAATGTTACTCGAATGCAAGTTAAAGATGATCGAAGAAAAAGAGTTCAAATGAAAGTTCTAAGTCAATATACGTCAAAACGCGATCAACAAAGAACAAACGCAAAAATAAAAATAAGAAAATTTATGTTTCAACTTACGCGGATCGTATAAGTATTCACGCGAAATGCGTAAGTTATGTTATAAATGCAGATTCAAACTTGCTCTTACGCGTATCGTGTGGCATATTACGCGGAACGCGTAATGTTATTACTCTTACGCGAAACATGTGGTTCTATACGCGAAACGCGTAATGTTCTGTCTAGATTCAGATCCAAAATTGCAAATGGGAAGGTGGCTTTTATGTTTAATATTATTTCTTTTTCAGTGTTTACAGCAAAAAAGTATGCTAGTCTCTACCTACTACTTCAAGGGATAGAATTTAAATACGAGTATTATTATCAGTTGTACAGACAGAGGGAGAGTAGAACATAGAGAGTAGAGCAGAGAGAGAGATATCAATTTTATTTTCACTAGTACCTAAGTACTCTGTATAATTTTATTTTCAGTTTGAATTAAATTTAAAAGTTCAATATTTAGGATAGTTTCAATATTAAGGGTGTATTGTTCGTGATTAAGGGTATTATTGTTCGAGTGAAAGGGTGTTGTTATTGTAATTTTTCTACCATTTGAAGTTAATGAAAGTGAAGATTTTCGTAAGTATATTCTATTAAAATTATCGTTATCAATTTTTATCATTATTATTATGTTTGTATACTTGTATTTTTATGTTTACCCTAGTATAATGAGTAGCTAAATTTCCATAGTGTTTGCTTAGATGTAGAGCCCCTAGTGAAATGGATTGTTATCATTTGTAAAAATTAAAATATAACTTAAGTATTTTTAACATTGAGCCTAATTAAAAGAACCATTATTATGTATTTAGATATTTAACCCTTGTCATTTAATTTATTAAATTCAAATAACGAAAGTGATTTTTATTTATATAAATTAAGCTTCAACATTAATAGTGATTTAGACGAACTTATGAATAAGTTATTAACACTAATTTAGAAATAAAGTTCGGTGCTTTGGGTGATATCGTAAGTTATATAATAGTGAAATTGTAAAAAGGGAAACCGTTATGATTTAGGTTTTGGCGAAAGTCAAAACTAGATTGGGTCTTAATTTAAATACTTGAGAAATAGTAACTATCTAAATAAGATCAAATGAAACTTAGATTTAATTTAGTTTGTTGTAACTTTATATATTCGAAAGAAAAATATAAAGTTTATTACTATAACATTTTAATAGAGCTTAAATTCAAAACAATCCATGGATCTAGAGGTGAAACATTTAAGTGAACACTCTCATATATATATATTGCAAATAATTATTATTATTATTTATTTACGTATTATTATACAGATGAAATAAAAATATAATCAATATACATCAGTTTAATAGTTACTGTTTTGTCACATCGAATATACCATACGCGGACCGTGTAGATATTCACACGAAACGCGTATCTTCAAAAATATATGCGGAACGCGTATAAATACACGTGAAACGCGTATGTACTAATACAGTACTGGTACGAATACTGTTTAAAATCCAAGTTTTAATTAAATCTTTTATTATTACTTTTAAAGTATTTAATTTATAATTAGTATAATTATTATAATTATCTTTAATTCATCTTTAATTTAATTAAAACTTATTATTTAGTTAATTTAAGTAAATTTGTATTTTATTTTATTATTTAAAACAAATTCCTACTCATTTAGTTTTATTAAAAATTATTGTTTTACTTATTACCATTTAGTAATACATTTGTTCTATCACAAATAATATAGTTTCAATTAGTTCACTTTTAAGTTAATGATTATAAATCATGTAATCTTGTAATTTTAATTAATAAATAGTTCAATTAAATTAAGATTAAGTTATATTTTATTATTATGCTAAATATAAATTCCTAATCTAAAACCCCCTTTAAATTAAGTTTAACTTCAAAGACTATTAAAAACCATTAAACACTCCATCTCCCTGTGGAACGAATCGGATTTACCTATAAAACTAAACTACTCGGATAGGACTAGTTGCCTATATATATATGTAAAACAGCCTGAATTCATTAAAACACCATATATATAATAAAACAATTCATGTAACAAAATCGCTCAAATCCATTCATAAATAAAGGTATAGTTTCACTACATCAATTTTTGGCGCCGCTGCCGGGGAGTTGGCAGTTAAATAAATAGATTTTCTGATTCGTAGTAGTAGTTAGATTTGTACGTGGACTGGGTTATTGGAGCCAAAAAGTACCCAATTATATTGGGACCAAACGAATCCTGCCCCTCTGCTGCATCTTTTGGCTATTCGAAACGTGGGAAAATCTGTTTGTTTAAAGGTTTTTATCATTGTTTTTATGTTATTCGATCCTTTTGTAGGAATTCAATTCCTAGAAAAGCTTTTGGTGTTGTGATTGCATAATAGAAATTAATGCATGAATTTACGTTCTTCCAACACTGATTTAACTCCTTCATATCCTGAACCCGAAAGGGAATTTCACGAACGTTTAAGAGCTCAAGAAGTAGAGTCTCTCGCTGAGGGTTTAGAATCACTTTCATTGGATTCTAACTCTGAACCAGTTATTCAACCAATCATAGAACCAGTTATTAAAGAAGAAGAAGAAGAAGAAGAAGAAGAAGAAGAAGAAGAAGAAGAAGAAGAAGAAGAAGAAGAAGAAGAAGAAGAAGAAGAAGAAGAGATGGCTGCTACAAATCAAACGATGGATGCATTAATGAAGGCGACAAGAACAGGTCAGAGCCACGCAATTATTCAACCTACGATGACTGACGGCTTTGAAATAAAGGGTCAATTCCTCCACATGGTGACTAGTACATGCCAATGCAGTGGAGCTCCAAATGAGGATGCTAACAAGCATCTTCGTAAGTTTGTAAGCATTTGCAAGCTATTCAAGATCAAAGATGTCTCCGATGAGGTCGCATGTTTAAAAATTTTTCCATGGTCGTTAAAAGATGATGCAAGAGATTGGCTAGAGTCATTACCAGAAGGTTATATCGAAGACTGGAATGATATGATGGACAAGTTTTTGTCAGAGTTCTTCCCTGCTTCAAAAGCAGCAAAGTTGCAAAGTGATATAAATCACTTCAAGCAAAAGCCTAATGAGACTCTTTATGAAGCTTGGACCCGATTCAATAAAATGCTTAGGGTATGTCCTCAACAAGGGTTGAATATATTCCAAAAGGTCCAAATATTCTATAAAGGAGTCAATGTGGCTACTCGAAAGGATATAGATGTTGCAGCAGGAGGATCAATCATGAAAAAACACTCCCGAAGAAGCGCACACAATCATTGCCGATATAGCAGCACATTCTCATAATTGGCATCAAGAGATGGAATTCTCTAGATCATCAACCGTTGCTAGTATTAAAGGCAACGATGAAATCGCTGCTTTAAAAGTTTAAATGGCAAATCAAACAAGGCAAATTTAGAAGGTAACCAAGGAAATGCATGCTATTAGGGTAGGGTGTGAATTGTGCCAAGTTTCTCACCTTACTAGAGATTGTGATCAAACAACAATGGAAGAGCAAGCGAATTTCTTAGGTTACTGGAGAAAAGGTGAAATGAATTTCAACGATTTTCCGGCGGTTGAAGTAATGAACCGGAAATATTCTCCAATTAACATCTACCAAGTAGGAGGACCTTCAGGTTCAAACAATAATTACCAATGAGGAAATCCGGTTTACCAAAATAACCGGAATTTCTCAAATCAAAATCAAAGAAATGCACCACCGGGTTACAATCACCTAAACAACCGAAATCAACCTCAACGAAATTACCAAAATAATTTTCAACACAATCAACCACATCCACAAGCACATATACAACCACAACCCGAGAATAAATCCGGTTTAGAAGATCTTTTGAGAGATTTTATGGTTAAGCACGAGCAAACTACGAAACTTCAGACTCAGCAAATTCGAAATCAACAAGCTAAGATACAGAATTTAGAAAGAGATGTTGGAAGGATCTCACAGTTACTAGCAGAGAGACCACCAGGAGCTCTCCCCTCAAATACTCAAGTGAATCCCAACAACAGTCAAACAAGGAATGAGCAAGTAAATTCCATAACTACGAGAAGTGGGTTAACCGTTAACCTCGATGTTCCCAAGCCTCATGTTCCTCTTTCTATTCCAATTGCAAATGAAAAAGATTCTTCCGTGGAAGAGGATAAAGTGCCAGCCACAAGTGCACCGAAAACTCAACCACCATTAAAAGAATACAAACATCCAATTCCATACCCACAACGTTTGAAGAAAGATAAATTACAAGCACAGTACAACAAGTTTGCCGAAATGATTAAGCAAATTTGTATCAATATACCACTTGTAGATGTTCTTGCGGGTATGCCAAATTATGGAAGGTTTATCAAGGATCTCATAGCCGATAAAGGTAAATATGAAGAAGTTTCCACCACATTCCTCAATGAGGAATGCTCAGCAATTTTGCAAAAGCAAAAGATGCCACCGAAACTTTGAGATCCTGGAAGTTTCATTATTCCGTGTCTGATGGGAGATTCAGTAATGTACGATGCATTAGATGACTTAGGCGCAAGTATCAATCTTATGCCACACTCTTTGTACTTAAAACTTTACCAAGGTGATCTAAAACCAACTAGGATGTGTATACGCCTAGCAGTTCTAACTTTTAACTATCCTATTGGTATTGCCGAAAACCTACCGATTAAAGTTAATCATTTAATCTTTCCTGCCGATTTCGTTGTCCTTGAAATGGAAGAAGATAGCAAGGTTCCCCTAATTCTAGGGCGACCTTTTCTAAATACCGCCGACGCGGTTGTGCTTGTTAAAGATAAAAAACTTAGTCTAGGTGTAGGGGAAGATAGAGTTACCTTAAACATAGATAAAGCTATGAAACAACCTATCTCTTCCGATGACGAATGTTATAAGGTAGACATCATTGATTGTTATGTCAAAAAAGAATTGCAAGAATTACTAAATGTAGACACCTCGAACTTCAACCCAATGAGTGAAGGTAATGAATTTGATGTAGAACTTGAACTTGACAAATTGTTGAAAGTAGTCATCAATGAAGATTGCGTTGAGGAAGAAATTCCCAAGGAAGATGAACCCTTTGAAGAAATTACCTATGGTAACAGGTTCCGGATAAAATCTTCCTTGGAAGAACCACCCACCTTGGAACTTAAAGAACTCCTGGAACATTTGGAGTATGCTTATCTCCAAGGTACCTGACAATTACCTGTTATAATTTCATCAAAACTCTCCGATAACGAAAAGAGTAGGTTAATGTCTGTTCTAAAAACTCACAAGAAAGCAATTGCTTGGAAAACAACTGATATTCCAGGGATTAACCCCGCTTATTGTACTTATAAGATTCTAATGGAAGAAGATTTTAAACCCGTGGTACAAAGACAACGAAGGTTAAACCCTAACATGAAAGAAGTTGTCAAGAAGGAGGTTATCAAGTTACTTGATGCCGGATTAATATACCCTATATCCGATAGCCCATGGGTTAGTCCTGTTCAAGTAGTACCTAAGAAAGGGGGTACAACTGTCATCCTTAATGATAAGAATGAACTCGTTCCTACAAGAACAGTCACTGGTTGGAGAGTCTGTATAGACTACCGTCGTTTAAACGACTCCACAAGGAAAGATCATTTCCGACTTCCTTATATTGACCAAATGCTAGAACGTTTAGCGGAAAAAGAGTACTATTGTTTCCTTGATGGATTCACAGGTTATTTTCAAATTCCCATTAATCCAAAAGACCAAAACAAGACAACTTTTACATGTCCATTTGGTACCTTCGCATACCGACGAATGCCGTTCGGATTATGCAACGCGCCAGGCACCTTTCAAAGGTGTATGATGGCAATCTTTCACAACATGATAGAAGGAAGTATGGAAGTATTTATGGATGATTTCTCTGTTTTTGGAGACTCCTTCGATTCATGCCTTTCAAACCTCGAGCGAATGTTAATTCGTTGTGAGGAATCAAATCTTGTTTTAAATTGGGAAAAATGCCACATCATGGTGAAGGAAGGCATTGTTTCAGGACACAAGATTTCTCGAGATGGGATGGAAGTAGACAAAGCTAAGATCGATGTAATCTCAAAGCTTCCTCCTCCAACTAACGTTAAAGGAATTCGTAGTTTCTTAGGTCATGAGGGATTCTATCGACGATTCATAAAGGACTTTTCTAAAATCGCTCGACCCATGACTAAACTTCTTGAAAAAGATAGTACATTCAACTTCAATGACGAATGCTTACAAGCTTTCTCCATTCGAAAAGATAAACTTACGAATGCACCTATCATAGTATCTCCCGATTGGTCCAAACCATTTGAACTAATGTGTGATGCTAGTGATTTCGCACTAGGAGCCGTTTTAGGACAACGCCAAGATAACAAATTTCAACCAATATATTATGCAAGTAAAACACTAACAGGAGCACAATTCAACTATACGACTACTGAAAAAGAATTCCTTGCAATTGTATTTGCTTTTGATAAATTTAGATCATATCTTGTGTTATCCAAAATGATTGTTTTTACCAATCATTCAGCCCTAAAGTACTTGTTCAAGAAACAAGATGCAAAAACCTAGATTGATACGTTGGATTCTTCTCTTACAAGAATTTGATATAGAAATCAAGGATAAAAAGGGTGCTGAAAATCTCGCTGCTGATCATTTGTCTCGTCTTGAGAATCCCGACCTAGAAAAACTAGATGAGTCAGTTATTCATGACACTTTTCTCGATGAGTTTCTAATGAGAATAGAAACCGAATTTGAAGTTCCATGGTTTGCGGATTTTGCAAACTATCTCGCTGCAGGAGTATTAATTAAAAACCAAACGTACCAGCAAAAGAAGAAATTCTTTGCTGATTTAAAATTTTACTTCTGGGAAAACCCTAATCTTTTTCGAATAGGAGCGGATCAAGTTATCCGCCGATGCGTATATGGTAAAGAACCTCAACAAATATTGGAGCACTATCATCAAGGCCCAATGGGTGGTCATTTCGGACCTAGCTATACAGCTAAGAAGGTCTTTGACTTAGGTTTTTATTGGCCAACCATTTTCAAAGATGCACACCACATGGTTAAAACATGTGATGCATGTCAAAGATCCTATAACATCTTAAAAAGGGACGAAATGCCACAAAAAGGAATTCTTGTATGTGAAGTATTTGACATTTAGGGTATTGACTTCATGGGTCCATTTCCCGCATTGAAAAAATGCAAATACATCCTTGTGGCAGTTGACTACGTTTCTAAACGGGCTGAAGCAAAAGCTTTACCCACAAATGATGCTCGTGTTGTTGTGAACTTCCTAAAAAACCTATTTTCACGTTTTGGGATTCCAAAAGCATTAATCAGTGATCGTGGAACTCAATTTACAAATTAATTACTAGAGAAAGTACTTAAAAAGTACGGAGTTAATCATCGTTTCTCAACTTATTACCACCCTCAAATGAGTGGCCAAGTTGATAACACAAATCGAGGTCTTAAACGGATTTTAGAAAGAACGGTTAAAAATAATCCTAAAATCTGGCATCGAAAGTTAGATGATGCACTTTGGGCATTTAGAACTGCATTCAAAATGCCCATTGTGTATTGTAAGCATTTTTGTTAAGTAGAAGTACTTTGATATGTTTCTTGAAGTCTTTAAAAAGTAACATGTATATACATTCTAATGGAGTCGTTAAGTCTTCGTTAGTCGTTACATGTAAGTGTTGTTTTGAAACCTTTAAGTTAACGATCTCAATTAATGTTGTTAACCCAATGTTTATTATATCAAATGAGATGTTAAATTATTATATTATCATGATATTATGATGTATGAATATCTCTTAATATGCTATATACATTAAAATATCATTACAACGATAATCCTTACATATAAGTCTCATTTCGTAATTCTTGAGTTAGTAGTCTTGTTTTTACATATGTAGTTCATTGTTAACACACTTAATGATATATTTAAATTTCATTTTATCATGTTAAATATAGTGTATCAATATCTTAATATGATACATATGTATTTAGTAGATGTTATCATAACGATAATCGTTATATATATCATTTCGAGTTTCTTAACTTAGTAATCTCATTTCTTATGTATATCACACATTGTTAATATACTTAGTGTGATACTTACTCATCATAATCTTATGTCAACCATATATATATGTCTATATATACCACAACATGTAGTTTTTACAATTTTGTAACGTTCGTGAATCGCCGGTCAACATGGGTGATCAATTGTCTATATGAAACTTATTTCATTTAATCAAGTCTTAAAAAGTTTGATTGCTTAACACGTTGGAAACATTTAGTCATGTAAATATCAATCTAAATTAATATATATAAACATGGAAAAGTTCGAGTCACTACATCCATAATTCTAGAAATAAAAGAAAATGATATAATACCAATAATATTATGTCGACCATTTCTAAGAACCACAGCTTTAGAATTCCAAATGCAAACTAATAAATATAGCATGGGATTAGGTGATCATAGAATTACCTTAAATAATCAACTTGAACTTGACCTCACTTGTCCTACTATAAAATATATGAAAACATGTGTTGAAGAATAATTTGATGAATTTTTATTAATGGACATAAATGAATTTGTATGTGAAATCAAAGAAGAAAACCTTGATAATGAATTTGAAGAATTAATGGATGATGAAATGAATGAACCAATGGAAGATGAAAACGAACCTATAACCGATGAATTAAGAATAAAACATTCTCTTGAAGTCCCACCAAAATTAGAATTAAAAGAATTACCTTCTCATATAGAATACGCTTTTCTTAAAGATGACTTTGAACTCCCCATTATCATTTCCTCCAAATTATATAAAGTTCAAAAAGAACAGCTCCTAGACGTCCTGAAAAAACATAAAAAGGCTTTCGCTTGGAAAATCTAGTTGTCCAACGTTAGATGTACAGAAAAAAATTGATATATATTATCTTGAATCAATCCACGACCCAGTGTATACACGTCTCAGGCTAGATCACAACTCAAAGTATATATATTTTTGGAATCAACCTCAACCCTGTATAGCTAACTCCCACATTACTGCATATAGAGTGTCTATGATTGTTCCAAATAATATATACACATGGGTCGATATGATATGTCAAAACATTTGCATACGTGTCTATGGTATCCCAAGATTACATAATATATTAGAATACATGTATAATACAATATAAGTTAGCTAGGATATGATTAATATAGATTTGTTACCAATTTTCACGTTGCTACAACAAGAAAAATTATCCAATTTTGTTTTACCCATAATTCTTCATTTTAAATCCGTTTTGAGTGAATCAAATTGCTATGGTTTCATATTGAACTCTATTTTATGAATCTAAACAGAAAAAGTATAGGTTTATAGTCGGAAATATTAGTTACAAGTCGTTTTTGTAAAGGTAGTCATTTCGTTCGAAAGAACGACGTCTAGATGACCATTTTAGAAAACATACTTCCACTTTGAGTTTAACCATGATTTTTGGATATAGTTTCATGTTCATAAGAAAAATCATTTTCCCAGAAGAACAACTTTTAAATCAAAGTTTATCATAGTTTTTAATTAACTAACCCAAAACAGCCCGCGTTGTTACTACGACGGCGTAAATCCGATTTTACGGTGTTTTTCGTGTTTCCAGGTTTTAAATCATTAAGTTAGCATATCATATAGATATAGAACATGTGTTTAGTTTATTTTAAAAGTCAAGTTAGAAGGATTAACTTTTGTTTGCGAACAAGTTTAGAATTAACTAAACTATGTCCTAGTGATTACAAGTTTAAACCTTCGAATAAGATAGCTTTATATGTATGAATCGAATGATGTTATGAACATCATTACTACCTCAAGTTTTCTGGATAAAGCTACTGGAAATGATAAAAATGGATCTAGCTTCAAAGGATCCTTGGATGGCTTGAAAGTTCTTGAAGCAGAATCATGACACGAAAACAGTTCAAGTAAGATTTTCACTCGAAATAAGATTGTTATAGTTATAGAAATTGAATCAAAGTTTGAATATGAGTATTACCTTGTATTAGAAAGATATCTTACTGTAAATAAGAAAGATTTCTTGAGGTTGGATGATCACTCTACCAGATTGGAAGTAAGCTAGCAAACTTGGAAGTATTCTTGATTTTATGAAACTAGAACTTGTAGAATTTATGAAGAACACTTAGAACTTGAAGATAAAACTTAAGAGAGATCAATTAGATGAAGAAAATTGAAGAATGAAAGTGTTTGTAGGTGTTTTTAGTCGTTGGTGTATGGATTAGATATAAAGGATATGTAATTTTGTTTTCATGTAAATAAGTCATGAATGATTACTCATATTTTTGTAATTTTATGAGATATTTCATGCTAGTTGCCAAATGATGGTTCCCACATGTGTTAGGTGACTTACATGGGCTGCTAAGACCTGATCATTGGAGTGTATATACCAATAGTACATACATCTAAAAGCTGTGTATTGTACGAGTACGAATACGGGTGCATACGAGTAGAATTGTTGATGAAACTGAACAAGGATGTAATTGTAAGCATTTTTGTTAAGTAGAAGTATTTTGATAAGTGTCTTGAAGTCTTTCAAAAGTGTATGAATACATATTAAAACACTACATGTATATACATTTTAACTGAGTCGTTAAGTCATCGTTAGTCGTTACATGTAAGTGTTGTTTTGAAACCTTTAGGTTAACGATCTTGTTAAATGTTGTTAACCCAATGTTTATAATATCAAATGAGATTTTAAATTATTATATTATCATGATATTATGATGTACGAATATCTCTTAATATGATATATATACATTAAATGTCGTTACTACGATAATCGTTACATATATGTCTCGTTTCAAAATCATTAAGTTAGTAGTCTTGTTTTTACATATGTAGTTCATTATTAATATACTTAATGATATGTTTACTTATTATAATATCATGTTAACTATATATATAATCATATATATGTACTCATATAGTTTTTACAAGTTTTAACGTTCGTGAATCACCGGTCAACTTGGGTGGTCAATTGTCTATATGAAACCTATTTCAATTAATCAAGTCTTAACAAGTTTGATTGCTTAATATGTTGGAAACACTTAATCATGTAAATAACAATTTCATTTAATATATATATCAACATGGAAAAGTTCGGGTCACTACATATACTCCCTAAAATCGGGAGTCAACATCTCCTCGATGGTGTAAATCCCTAATGCGTTAGTCACGTCGCTTAGGGACATATCTAACAGCTAAGAAGCGGCGTGCGTGTCATTTGGGCAAGTGTGTAAAATGTGGAAAATCAACTCATTACGGAAATTGCCCAAAGAACCAGACGGACTCTAATTACGAGTACGTAACCTTGTGCCGAGAAGGGCCTTTTAAATGTTCAGAGGAAAATTTCTTAAACCAACTAGGTTATGCCTACGAAGCCATGGGGGCGAAATGGTATGACTCTACTATGAGGTGAGTCGACGCGGTTTCACCATCTAAATCTTTTTCTCGCCAATTGTGTGTTTGTGCATTTGTGAGTTTATGTTTTGGTGTGTTTTAATTTGTATTTTTTTATTGTGTGTCTTATTAAAAAAAAAAAAAGTCTACCATTTAAAATTGATGAACCTTGAGTTCAACCTGTTTTCATTGAAAACGATAATGTTATGTGTAACAACTGAATTGTCGTTCTTCAAATTGCACGAAATTTATTGTTGGATTCATAAGATATCTTTTAAATAGTAAACCACAAAAACAAAAGAAAAATTATTTCTACTAAAAATATACTTTTTTATCAATAACCGTAAAAATATATAACTTATATACTTTGTCGTGGGTAATGATAGGTGTAACAACCGAGATTATCTCTACCTAGTTGATAGGAAACAAAGTTTTAAGTTTGAAAATTAGTTGGTTTGAAAGTATATATATATATATATATATATATATATATATATATATATATATATATATATATATATATATATAATAGAGTGTATTTTAAATTCATTTAATTTTTATTTTTCATGTACTTGTTTTAAAATTTTAAAATATTAATTTTCTTTTATTTTCTAAAAAAAATAATAAAAAATAAAAAATAAAAAAAATAAAAAAATAAATAGAGTGTTTTGTTTTATTTCAATTTTTTTTTCGAAAAATATTAAAACTTTAACTTTTAATGAATTAAATTTTATAAATTGAATTTAAAAATTTATAAACGGATAAAGACTAGGTATAACAACCGAAATTTCCATTACAACAAATATAAATTTATAAAAAGATATTTTTAAAAATTTGATTACTTATAAAGTTGAAAAAAATGGCCTTAAAGCTTACGCGAAACGCGTAATTTGAAAAGTCAGAACCCTTATCTGTCTACCAGCTCTTGTTCTTCACACTCTATTCTTTTTTTTTCTGTTTGTTGGTGACGAGAAGGATACCCAAAAACCACAAAAATCTTTTACAAAAATTAAATAAACACTCTCAATCTCCTCCAATTCTTCAATCTTTCAACATGCCTAGATTGGTAAGGGTCCTAAACCCATTTTACCACTTGTTCTTGAAGTTTTTCATTATTTATTTTTCTAGCTTTAATTCGAATTAATGCATGTTATTGTTGAATTTTGCTTGATTAATGCTATAACTATGTTGTTAGTATGATATTAAATCCGATTAGCATGAGAATTTAATGTTTAATTGATTATTTTAAAGTTACGGTTTATACATATTGGGGAAAATTGATGAATTGCTATTGAAGTGTGTTATTTTGGTTATAATTAGATGTTTATAACTGTTTTGATAGTAGTTAGAACCTTTAAACATGAGTTTGATTTTTTGATTTTTCTTTTTAGTCTAAATTTAATAATTTTTGTTATTGACATAAATCAAGTATAAATTGTAATGATACTAAGGATTATTTGGAAGCTGGAATGCACGCAATGTGATTGAATTGAATTATATATGCTTAGTTCATTGAATGTTTTCACTTGTGAATTAAACTTTGTTTATGAAACTTGATTTATGATTATGATTTTTTTGGTTTATTTTTGTTTGTTTTAATTTTTAGAAGTAAAACTTTAACTGTTGTTGAAATATTGGTTCCGGTGGTGTTGAAAACAAGCTTGAATGTTGAATATGGATTCCTTGCTAATATTAACAAACCCAATTGGGACGATTTTCTTGTTTTAAAATGTTATGCAGGGATTATTTAGAATGAGGACTGTAACCAACAACAAGAAGAGGAATAAGTAACACCACAAATGGAACAACAACTCCAAACCCTACATCTGAACCTGAGATTCCCTAATGATGTACCTCAACGGGTACAAAAGGTTAAGGACTTACTTTCTCTGATCCATAGAAACACCTCTCCGGTTTACATTGTAGATTGGACTCCCTTAGGACTGCCAGTCAACTTAGATACACAAATAAGGGAGATTTAAAACCAAAGTTTCACAAACGAATTTGGGGTAAATTTGGTTTTTAATGATTTTGAGAGGTTGTTTAGTTTAAATAGTCCTGTATATAGAGAATGGTGCTTAGAATTCTATTCTACTGTTAGAATGAGCATACACCCAGAAACTATCGATGATACTAATTTTCTACAATTTAGGCTGGGTGGGGTAGATAGAAGAATGTCCCTAAGCGACGTGACTAACGCATTAGGGATTTACACCATCGAGGAGATGTTGACTCCCGATTTTAGGGAGTATATGTAGTGACCCGAACTTTTCCATGTTTATATATATATTAAATGAAATTGTTATTTACATGATTAAGTGTTTCCAACATATTAAGCAATCAAACTTGTTAAGACTTGATTAATTGAAATAGGTTTCATATAGACAATTGATCACCCAAGTTGACCGGTGATTCACGAACGTTAAAACTTGTAAAAACTATATGATGACATATATATGATTATATATATAGTTAACATGATATTATGATAAGTAAACATATCATTAAGTATATTAATAATGAACTACATATGTAAAAACAAGACTACTAACTTAATGATTTTGAAACGAGACATATATGTAACGATTATCGTTGTAACGACATTTAATGTATATATATCATATTAAGAGATATTCGTACATCATAATATCATGATAATATAATAATTTAAAATCTCATTTGATATTATAAACATTGGGTTAACAACATTTAACAAGATCGTTAACCTAAAGGTTTCAAAACAACACTTACATGTAACGACTAACGATGACTTAACGACTCAATTAAAATGTATATACATGTAGTGTTTTAATATGTATTCATTCACTTTTTAAAGACTTCAAGACACTTATCAAAATACTTCTACTTAACAAAAATGCTTACAATTACATCCTCGTTCAGTTTCATCAACAATTCTACTCGTATGCACCCGTATTCGTACTCGTACAATACACAGCTTTTAGATGTATGTACTATTGGTATATACACTCCAATGATCAGCTCTTAGCAGCCCATGTAAGTCACCTAACACATGTGGGAACCATCATTTGGCAACTAGCATGAAATATCTCATAAAATTACAAAAATATGAGTAATCATTCATGACTTATTTACATGAAAACAAAATTACATATCCTTTATATCTAATCCATACACCAACGACTAAAAACACCTACAAACACTTTCATTCTTCAATTTTCTTCATCTCATTGATCTCTCTTAAGTTTTATCTTCAAGTTCTAAGTGTTCTTCATAAATTCTACAAGTTCTAGTTTCATAAAATCAAGAATACTTCCAAGTTTGCTAGCTTACTTCCAATCTGGTAGAGTGATCATCCAACCACAAGAAATCTTTCTTATTTACAGTAAGATATCTTTCTAATACAAGGTAATACTCATATTCAAACTTTGATTCAATTTTTATAACTATAACAATCTTATTTCGAGTGAAAATCTTACTTGAACTGTTTTCGTGTCATGATTCTGCTTCAAGAACTTTCAAGCCATCCAAGGATCCTTTGAAGCTAGATCCATTTTTCTCATTTCCAGTAGCTTTATCCAGAAAACTTGAGGTAGTAATGATGTTCATAACATCATTCGATTCATACATATAAAGCTATCTTATTCGAAGGTTTAAACTTGTAATCACTAGGACATAGTTTAGTTAATTCTAAACTTGTTCGCAAACAAAAGTTAATCCTTCTAACTTGACTTTTAAAATAAACTAAACACATGTTCTATATCTATATGATATGCTAACTTAATGATTTAAACCTGGAAACACGAAAAACACCGTAAAATCGGATTTACGCCGTCGTAGTAACACTGCGGGCTGTTTTGGGTTAGTTAATTAAAAACTATGATAAACTTTGATTTAAAAGTTGTTCTTCTGGGAAAATGATTTTTCTTATGAACATGAAACTATATCCAAAAATAATGGTTAAACTCAAAGTGGAAGTATGTTTTCTAAAATGGTCATCTAGACGTCGTTCTTTCGAACGAAATGACTACCTTTACAAAAACAACTTGTAACTAATATTTCTGACAATAAACCTATACTTTTTCTGTTTAGATTCATAAAATAGAGTTCAATATGAAACCATAGCAATTTTATTCACTCAAAACGGATTTAAAATGAAGAATTATGGGTAAAACAAGATTGGATAATTTTTCTTGTTGTAGCAACGTGAAAATTGGTAACAAATCTATATTAATCATATCCTAGCTAACTTATATTGTATTATACATGTATTCTAATATATTATGTAATCTTGGGATACCATAGACACGTATGCAAATGTTTTGACATATCATATCGACCCATGTGTATATATTATTTGGAACAATCATAGACACTCTATATGCAGTAATGTGGGAGTTAGCTATACAGGGTTGAGGTTGATTCCAAAAATATATATACTTTGAGTTGTGATCTAGCCTGAAACGTGTATACACTGAGTCGTGGATTGATTCAAGATAATATATATCAATTTTTTCTGTACATCTAACGTTGGACAACTAGGTTTTCCAAGCGAAAGCCTTTTTATGTTTTTTCAGGACGTCTAGGAGCTGTTCTTTTTGAACTTTATATAATTTGGAGGAAATGATAACGGGGAGTTCAAAGTCATCTTTAAGAAAAGCGTATTCTATATGAGAAGGTAATTCTTTTAATTCTAATTTTGGTGGGACTTCAAGAGAATGTTTTATTCTTAATTCATCGGTTATAGGTTCGTGTTCATCTTCCATTGGTTCATTCATTTCATCATCCATTAATTCTTCAAATTCATTATCAAGGTTTTCTTCTTTGATTTCACATACAAATTCATTTATGTCCATTAATAAAAATTCATCAAATTATTCTTCAACACATGTTTTCATATATTTTATAGTAGGACAAGTGAGGTCAAGTTCAAGTTGATTATTTAAGGTAATTCTATGATCACCTAATCCCATGCTATATTTATTAGTTTGCATTTGGAATTCTAAAGCTGTGGTTCTTAGAAATGGTCGACATAATATTATTGATATTATATCATTTTCTTTTATTTCTAGAATTATGGATGTAGTGACCCGAACTTTTCCATGTTTATATATATTAATTGAGATTGATATTTACATGACTAAATGTTTCCAACGTGTTAAGCAATCAAACTTTTTAAGACTTGATTAAATGAAATAAGTTTCATATAGACAATTGATCACCCATGTTGACCGGCGATTCACGAACGTTACAAAATTGTAAAAACTACATGTTGTGGTATATATAGACATATATATATATGGTTGACATAAGATTATGATGAGTAAGTATCACACTAAGTATATTAACAATGTGTGATATACATAAGAAATGAGATTACTAAGTTAAGAAACTCGAAATGATATATATAACGATTATCGTTATGATAACATCTACTAAATACATATGTATCATATTAAGATATTGATACACTATATTTAACATGATAAAATGAAATTTAAATATATCATTAAGTGTGTTAACAATGAACTACATATGTAAAAACAAGACTACTAACTCAAGAATTACGAAATGAGACTTATATGTAACGATTATCGTTGTAATGATATTTTAATGTATATAGCATATTAAGAGATATTCATACATCATAATATCATGATAATATAATAATTTAACATCTCATTTGATATAATAAACATTGGGTTAACAACATTAATTGAGATCGTTAACTTAAAGGTTTCAAAACAACACTTACATGTAACGACTAACGAAGACTTAACGACTCCATTATAATGTATATACATGTTGTGTTTTGATATGTATTCTTACACTTTTTAAAGACTTTAAGAAACATATCTCGTTCAGTTTCATCAACAATTCTACTCGTATGCACCCGTATTCGTACTTGTACAATACACAACTTTTAGATGTATGTACTATTAGTATATACACTCCAATGATTAGCTCTTAGCAGCCCATGTGAGTCACCTAACACATGTGGGAACCATCATTTGGCAACTAGCATGAAATATCTCATAAAATTACAAAAATATTAGTAATCATTCATGACTTATTTACATGAAAACAAAATTACATATCCTTTATATCTAATCCATATACCAACGTCCAAAAACACCTATAAACTCTTTCATTCTTCAATTTTATTCATCTAATTAATCTCTCTCAAGTTCCATCTTCAAGTTCTAAGTGTTCTTCATAGATTCCATAAGTATAGTTTCATAAAAATCAAGAATACTTCCAAGTTTGCAAGTCTACTTCCAAGCTTTCTAATCCATTCCAAGTAATCATCTAAGATCAAGGAACCTTTGTTATTTACAGTAGGTTATCTTTCTAATTCAAGGTAATATTCATATTCAAACTTTGATTCAATTTCTACAACTATAACCATCTTATTTCGAGTGAAAATCTTACTTGAACTGTTTTCGTGTCATGATTCTGTTTCAAGAACTTTCAAGCCATCCAAGAATCCTTTAAAGCTAGATCCATTTTTCTCATTTCTAGTGGTTTTATCCAGAAAACTTGAGGTAGTAATGATGTTCATAACATCATTCGATTCATACATATAAAGCTATCTTATTCGAAGGTTTAAACTTGTAATCACTAGAACATAGTTTATTTAATTCTAAACTTGTTCGCAAACAAAAGTTAATCCTTCTAACTTGACTTTTAAAATCAACTAAACACATGTTCTATATCTATATGATATGCTAACTTAATGATTTAAAACCTGGAAACACGATGAACACCATAAAATCAGATATACGCCGTCGTAGTGAAACTGGGGGCTGTTTTGGTTTGGATAATTAAAAACTATGATAAAATTTGATTTAAAAGTTGTTCTTCTGGGAAAATGATTTTTCATATGAACATGAAACTATATCCAAAAATCTTGGTTAAACTCAAAGTGAAAGTATGTTTTTCAAAATGGCCATCAAGATGTCGTTCTTTCGACGGAAATGACTACCTCTTTAGTAATTGACATGTAACTTAAATTTCTGACTATAAACCTATACTTTTTCTATTTGGATTCTTAAATTAGAGTTCAATATGAAATCATAGCAATTTGATTCACTCAAAACGGATTTAAAATGAAGAAGTTATATGTAAAACAAGATTTGATATTTTTGATCTTTTTAGCTACGGGAAATGTTTAACAAATCTATACAAATCATATCCTAGCTAACTTATATTGTATTATACATGTATTCTAATATATTATGTAATCTTGGGATACCATAGACACGTATGCAAATGTTTTGACATATCATATCGACCCATGTATATATATTATTTGAAACAACCATAGACACTCTATATGCAGTAATGTTGGAGTTAGCTATACAGGGTTGAGGTTGATTCCAAAAATATATATACTTTGAGTTGTGATCTAGCCTGAGACGTGTATACACTGGGTCATGGATTGATTCAAGATAATATATATCGATTTATTTCTGTACATCTAACTGTGGACAACTAGTTGTAGGTTACTAACGAGGACAGCTGACTTAATACACTCAAATCTTTAAAACATAATAAAAATGGTTGTAATTATATTTTGATCATACTTTGATATATATGTACATATTTGTTTAGGTTCGTGAATCGATCCGTGGCCAAGTCTTATTTCCGAGGAAGGAAATATCTGTGAAAGTGAGTTATAGTCCCACTTTTAAAATCTAATATTTTTGGGATGAGAATACATGCAGGTTTTATAAATGATTTACAAAATAGACACAAGTACGTGAAACTACATTCTATGGTTGAATTATCGAAATCGAATATGCCCCTTTTTATTAAGTCTGGTAATCTAAGAATTAGGGAGCAGACACCCTAATTGACGCGAATCCTAAAGATAGATCTATTGGGCCTAACAAACCCTATCCAAAGTACCGGATGCTTTAGTACTTCGAAATTTATATCATATCTGAAGGGTGTCCCGGAAAGATGGGGATATTCTTATATATGCATCTTGTTAATGTCGGTTACCAGGTGTTCACCATATGAATAATTTTTATCTCTATGTATGGGATGTGTGTTGAAATATGAAATCTTGTGGTCTATTGTTACGATTTGATATATATAGGTTAAACCTATAACTCACCAACATTTTTTGTTGATGTTTAAAGCATGTTTATTCTCAGGTGAATACTAAGAGCTTCCGCTGTTGCATACTAAAATAAGGACAAGATTTAGAGTCCATGTTTGTATGATATTGTGTAAAAACTGCATTCAAGAAACATATGTCGATGTAATATATTTCTATTGTAAACCATTATATAATGGTCGTGTGTAAACAGTATATTTTAGATTATCATTATTTGATAATCTACGTAATGTTTTTAAAACCATTATTGATAAAATAAAGGTTATGGTTGTTTTAAAAATGAATCCAGTCTTTGAAAAACGTCTCATATAGAGGTCAAAACCTCGCAACGAAATCAATTAATATGGAACGTTTATAATCAATATGAATGGGATATTTCAGTTGGTATCCGAGCGTTGGTCTTAGAGAACCAGAAAATTTGCATTAGTGTGTCTTATCGAGTTTGTTAGGATGCATTAGTGAGTCTGGACTTCGACCGTGTTTTCTTTAAAAATGATTGCTTAACATTTTTGTTGGAAACTATATATTATTAACATTTAAATATTATGTGATATATTAATCTCTTAACATATTGATATTGTGTGATAGATGTCTACCTCTAGCACAAATCCCATTGACTCACCTAATAATAACGAAGAGTCGAATATATATTGGCAAGATTCACAAGTTCCCGAAGAACCGGAAGAAGAGGAAACGGAACCGGAAGAAGAGGAACCGGAAGAAGAGGAACCAGAAGAAGAGGAACCGGAAGAAGAAGAAGAGGTTCCGGAGGGGGGAATAGTAGGAACCACAGAAAACCGATCAAATAAAAGAAAATCCTCAACCAATGGACTAAAGTTAATAATGGTCAATGGTGTTTCCGCTAAGGAAGCAAAATATTGGGAAAATTACCAATTTTCCGATGAATCGGATCCTGATGAGGATTCCGATAATGTTATAGAAATTACCCCGACCCAATTTAATGAGGCAAAAGAAAATAATAAGGGAAAAGGCATCAAAATAGAGAAATCTGATTCCGACCCTGATGAACTTTATATGTACCGTCAACACCCGTATTTTCAATATCGTGACAATAGCCCGGGAACCTCTAAACCACCAGGTTTTTCTATACGAATGTGGAAAACGACGACTCGTATTAGAGGAACATCATATATCCCTAGAAGATTAGGAAAAAGAACCAAGTCCGAAGAAGAAGAAACCAGTAATTCAGATTAAAGGGGTGTGAGCATGTTGTGTAATAAATGTATTGTAGTGTGCTTTTACTTTTATGTTCTATGTAAAAATTTCTTGTATTGTTTGTTATTACGAATCTAATCCTTGTCTATTTTACAGTATAAAAACAAAATGGACGTTAAGGGTAGACAACCGAATATTTTAGAAGACCTACCAGAGGATATGATTGAGGAAATCTTGTCTAGAGTCGGTCAGAATTCATCAGCACATTTAGTTATGGCGAAATTAACTTGTCAAACATTTGAAAGACTTTCCAGAAATGCCTTAGTTTATAAAAGGCTTTCCTTTGATAGGTGGAGTATATCACATTGGGGAGACTTTAAGTTACGCCGTGTTTTCTTTAAAGCGTTAAATGCGGGGAACCCAAATGCAATTTTATGCTACGGGGTAAGAACCTATTTTGACTCAACATATCCCAACATAGGATTTCGTGAATTAGAAAGAGCTTCTAACATGCAACATAAAGAAGCATGTTATGCTTATGGGTTAGTGATGTTCGCTTCTTACCAAAGTGAGAAAAAGAACATCGGATTGCAGCTTTTAAATAAAACTTTCCAACAAGTGACGGATTCAGTAGTTGGGATGAGAAACAAGGTTTTTAGATTATTACGGGGTTGTTGGACATTACGAAACCCTCATCCTTTTGACGACATTACAACATGCTGCCTAGCTAATGGTCATAACGGTTATTTTCCACAAGACCAAGGATGGGAAGTCGTCTTAGTAAAACCAGAATGCATGACTTGTTTCTGGACTTATGAATTACTTGTCTTTATTTCCTTTGCTGAACAACTTGCGTATTAACTAGATTTATCTTCAAAACTGTCCTGTATCATAGTTTACTATATTTCATTTTATATGTATTATAGCGAAGTTGTAAGTTTGAAGAATATTTGTATGTGATATATTATTATAATCAGTTTTTCATATGGAATTGTAGTAGTTGAATTGTATATTAGCTACTAAGTATGAACTTAACGGGTAGGTAGTACCTAAATTTAAAATTATAAAACGCTAATATGAAGAAAAAGCTTTTATAAATGAGTTCATATTATGCTACGAGATACTATTGACTACTCTTAATATTCTGTATGATTAAATTGTTTCATTTGACTATTTTGAAGGAAATGGCACCGACTAATCGACACACCTTGAATATGAGCGAAGAGGAATTTCGTGCCTTTCTTGCTTCAAACATAGCCGCAGTACAGGTCGCGCTACATACCAACAATAACTCTGAATCTAGCAATACACCTAACGGCGCAAGAAATCATATAGTATGCTCCTTCAAGGAATTCACTGCCTTCAAACCTTCAGAATTTGATGGGACCGAAGGACCAATCGGATTAAAACGGTTGACCGAGAAAGTTGAATCGGTGTTTGCCATAAGTAAGTGTCCTGAAGGAGACAAAGTGAAGTACGCTACGCATACCTTCACAGGTATTGCGTTAACATAGTGGAATACCTATCTAGAGCAAGTGGGATAAGATTCTGCTTACGCGCTACCGTGGTCAGCATTCAAGCACTTGATGAACGAGAAGTACCGTCCCAGAACCGAGGTCAATAAGCTCAAGTAAGAACTTAGAGGGTTATGAACACAGGGATTCGATATTACTTCGTACGAAAGACGATTCACAGAATTGTGCCTATTGTGTCCGAGAGCGTTCGAAGATGAGGAAGAAAAGATCGACGCTTTTTGTGAAAGGGTTACCGGAGAGAATCCAAGAAGATATAAGTTTACACGAGCCTGCCTCCATACAAAAGGCATGTAGAATGGCTCACAAACTAGTGAACCAGATTGAGGGAAGAATTAAAGAACAGGCGGCCGAAGAGGCCAACGTGAAGTAAGTCAAAAGAAAGTGGGAGGAAAACGGTGATAAGAGTCACCAAAATAACAACAACTATCCCAACAATCGCAACATCAATCACAACTTCAACAAACGGCACAACAGCAACAACAACAACTACAACAATCATCCCAACAACAATAACAACCGCAACAACAACAACAATCAGAAGCAGCTATGCCAAAGGTGTGAAAAGTATCACTCGGGATTTTGCACCAAATTTTGCAACAAGTGTAAAAGAAATGGTCATAGCGCGGCGAAGTGTGAGGTCTACGGACCAGGGGTTAACAGAACGACAGGAACAAATGGTGTCGGAACGAGTAATGGCAGAACAAGTAGTGTCGGAGCAAGTTATGCCAATGTAGTTTGTTATAAATGTGGAAAACCGGGCCATATTATTTGAAATTGCCCGAACCAGGAGAACACGAATGGACAAGGCCGCGGAAGAGTTTTCAATATTAATGCGGCAGAGGCACAGGAAGACCCGGAGCTTGTTACGGGTAAATTTCTTATTGACAATAAATCTGCTTACGTTTTATTTGATTCGGTTGCGGATAGAAGCTATATGAGTAGAGATTTTTGTGCTAAATTAAGTTGTCCATTGACGCCGTTGGATAGTAAATTTTTACTCGAATTAGCAAACGGTAAATTAATTTCAGCAGATTATATATGCCGGAATCGAGAAATTAAACTGGGTAGCGAAATATTTAAGATTGATTTGATACCAGTAGAGTTAGGGAGTTTTGATGTAATAGTTGGCATGGACTGGCTGAAGGAGATGAAAGCACAAAAATGCAATTCGCATTGTACGAGAAGAAGGAGAACCCTTAATGGTGTACGGAGAAAAGGGCAACACGAAGCTACATCTTATTAGTAATTTGAAGGCACAAAAACTAATAAGAAAAGGTTGCTATGCTGTTCTAGCACACGTCGAGAAAGTACAAACTGAAGAAAAGAGCATCAATGATGTTCCCGTCGTAAAAGAATTTCCCGATGTATTTTCGAAAGAATTACCGGGACTACCTCCACATCGATCTATTGAATATCAAATAGATCTTATACCAGGAGCTGCACCAATAGCTCGTGCTCCTTACAGACTCACATCCAGCGAGATGAAACAACTGCAAAGCCAACTGCAAGAACTATTAGAACGTGGTTTCATTCGACCAAGCACATCACCATGGGGAGCTCCTGTTTTGTTTGTCAAGAAGAAGGATGATACATTTAGGTTGTGTATTGACTACAGAGAGTTGAATAACCTTACCATCAAAAACCGTTATCCACTGCCGAGAATTGACAACTTATTTGATCAACTACAAGGCTCGTCGGTTTATTCGAAAATCAATTTACGTTTTGGATATCATCAAAAGCGAGTAAAGGAGGATGATATTCCAAAAACTGCTTTTAGGACACGTTATGGTCATTACGAGTTTATGGTTATGCCGTTTGGATTGACTAACACACCAGCTGTGTTCATGGACCTTATGAACTGAGTGTGTGGGCCATATCTTGACAAGTTTGTCATTGTTTTCATCGATGACATACTTATTTACTCAAAGAATGATCAAGAGCACAAAGAACATTTGAGAAAAGAGCTAGAAGTATTGAGGAAAGAAAAATGTACGCTAAGTTTTCAAAGTGTGCATTTTGGTTGGAAGAAGTTCAATTCCTCGGTCACATAGTGAACAAAGATCGAAACCGTTGAAAAGTGGGAAACCCTAAAAACTCCGAAGCATATACGTCAATTTTTAGGATTGGCTAGTTACTACAGAAGATTCATCCAAGATTTCTCCAAAATAGCAAAACCCTTGACTTCATTAACGCATAAAGGGAACAAATTTGAATGGAAGGATGAACAAGAGAAGGCGTTTCAGTTATTGAAGAAAAAGCTAACTACGGCACCTATATTGTCATTGCCTGACGGGAATGATGATTTTGTGATTTATTGTGACGCATGAAATCAAGGTCTCGGTTGTGTATTAATGCAACGAACGAAGGTGATTGCTTATGCGTCTAGACAATTGAAGATTTAAGAGCAAAATTATATAACTCATGATTTGGAATTGGGTGCTGTTGTTTTTGCATTAAAGACTTGGAGGCATTATTTATATGGGGTCAAAAGTATTATATATACCGACCACGAAAGTCTCCAACATATATTTAATCAGAAGCAACTGAATATGAGACAACGCCAGGTGGATTGAAATGTTGAATGATTATCATTTTGAGATTCGATACCACCCGGGGAAGGCGAAAGTGGTAGCCGACGCTTTGAGTAGAAAGGACAGAGAACCTATACGGGTAAAAGCTATGAATATAATTATTCGTACTAACCTTACTACTCAAATAAAGGAGGCGCAACAGGGGGTTGTAAAAGAAGGAAAGTTGAAGAATGAGATGCCCAAAGGATCAGATAAACATCTTAATATTCGGGAAGATGAAACCCGATATAGGGCTGATAGAATTTGGGTACCAAGGTTTGGAGATGTGAGAGAAATGGTACTTAAAGAAGCACATAAAACCAGATATTCAATACATCCCAGAGCGGGGAAGATGTATAAAGATCTCAAGAAACACTTTTGGTGGCCGGGTATGAAAGCCGATATTGCTAAATATGTAAGAGAATGTTTGACGTGTTCTAAGGTCACAGCTGAACATCAGAAACCATCAGGTCTACTACAACAACCTGAAATCCTGGAATGGAAATGGGAAAACATTACCATGGATTTCATTACTAAATTGCCAAGGACTGCAAGTGCTTATGATACTATTTGGGTAATAGTTGATCGTCTCACCAAGTTAGCACACTTCCTGCCAATGAGAGGAGATGACAAAATGGAGAAGTTGGTGCGATTGTATTTGAAGGAGGTTGTCTCCAGACATGGAATACCCGTCTCTATTATCTCTGATATGGATGGTAGATTTGTTTCAAGGTTCTGGCAGACGTTGCAACAAGCATTGGGGACTCGTCTAGACATGAGTACTGCCTATCATCCACAAACTGATGGGCAGAGTGAAAGGATGATACAAATGTTTGAAGACATGCTACGAGCATGTGTTATTGATTTCAGAAACAGTTGGGATCGACACCTACTAAATACATATGTATCATATTAAGATATTGATACACTATATTTAACATGATAAAATGATATTTAAATATATCATTAAGTATGTTAACAATGAACTACATATGTAAAAACAAGACTACTAACTCAAGAATTACGAAACGAGACTTATATGTAACGATTATCGTTGTAACGATATTTTAATGTATATATCATATTAAGAGATATTCATACATCATAATATCATGATAATATAATAATTTAATATCTCATTTGATATAATAAACATTGGATTAACAACATTAATTGAGATCGTTAACTTAAAGGTTTCAAAACAACACTTACATGTAACAACTAACGAAGACTTAACGACTCCATTAGAATGTATATACATGTTGTGTTTTGATATGTATTCTTACACTTTTGAAAGACTTCAAGACACATATCAAAGTACTTCTACTTAACAAAAATGCTTACAATTACATCCTCGTTCAGTTTCATCAACAATTCTACTCGTATGCACCCGTATTCGTACTCGTACAATACACAGCTTTTAGATGTATGTACTATTGGTATATACACTCTAATGATCAGCTCTTATCAGCCCATGTGAGTCACCTAACACATGTGGGAACCATCATTTGGCAACTAGCATGAAATATCTCATAAAGCAAAACAAGATACCGATTGTTAAGATTCGATGGAATGCTCGTAGAGGACCCGAGTTCACCTGGGAGCGTGAAGATCAGATGAAGAAGAAATACCCGCATCTATTTTCAAAAGATTCGTCAACACCTTCAACAGCTTAAAATTTCGGGAAGAAATTTATTTAACTGGTAGGTACTGTAGTGACCCGAACTTTTCCATGTTTATATATATTAATTGAGATTGATATTTACATGACTACATGTTTCCAACGTGTTAAGCAATCAAACTTTTTAAGACTTGATTAAATGAAATAAGTTTAATATAGACAATTGATCACCCATGTTGACTGCCGATTCACGAACGTTACAAAATTGTAAAAACTACATGTTGTGGTATATATAGACATATATATATGGTTGACATAAGATTATGATGAGTAAGTATTGCACTAAGTATATTAACAATGTGTGATATACATAAGAAATGAGATTACTAAGTTAAGAAACTCGAAATGATATATATAACGATTATCGTTATGATAACGTCTACTAAATACATATGTATCATATTAAGATATTGATACACTATATTTAACATAATAAAATGATATTTAAATATATCATTAAGTTTGTTAACAATGAACTACATATGTAAAAACAAGACTACTAACTCAAGAATTACGAAACGAGACTTATATGTAACGATTATCGTTGTAACGATATTTTAATGTGTATATCATATTAAGAGATATTCATACATCATAATATCATGATAATATAATAATTTAATATCTCATTTCATATAATAAACATTGGGATAACAACATTAATTGAGATCATTAACTTAAAGGTTTCAAAACAACACTTACATGTAACGACTAACGAAGACTTAACGACTCCATTAGAATGTATATACATGTTGTGTTTTGATATGTATTCTTACACTTTTGAAAGACTTCAAGACACATATCAAAGTACTTCTACTTAACAAAAATGCTTACAATTACATCCTCGTTCAGTTTCATCAACAATTCTACTCGTATGCACCCGTATTCGTACTCGTATAATACACAGCTTTTAGATGTATGTACTATTGGTATATACACTCCAATGATTAGCTCTTAGAAGATCATGTGAGTCACCTAACACATGTAGGAACCATCATTTGGCAACAAGCTTGAAATATCTCATAAAATTACAAAAATATTAGTAATCATTCATGACTTATTTACATGAAAACAAAATTACATATCCTTTATATCTAATCCATATACCAACGTCCAAAAACACCTACAAACACTTTCATTATTCAATTTTATTCATCTAATTAATCTCTCTCAAGTTCCATTTTCAAGTTCTAAGTGTTCTTCATAAATTCCATAAGTATAGTTTCATAAAAATCAAGAATACTTCCAAGTTTGCAAGTCTACATCCAAGCTTTCTAATCCATTCCAAATAATAATATAAGATCAAGGAACCTTTGTTATTTACAGTAGGTTTTCTTTCTAATTCAAGGTAATATTCATATTAAAACTTTGATTCAATTTCTACAACTATAACAATCTTATTTCGAGTGAAAATCTTACTTGAACTGTTTTCGTGTCATGATTCTGTTTCAAGAACTTTCATGCCATCCAAGGATCCTTTAAAGCTAGATCCATTTTTCTCATTTCCAGTGGTTTTATCTAGAAAACTTGAGGTAGTAATGATGTTCATAACATCATTCGATTCATACATATAAAGCTATCTTATTCGAAGGTTTAAACTTGTAATCACTAGAACATAGTTTAGTTAATTCTAAACTTGTTCGCAAACAAAAGTTAATCCTTCTAACTTGACTTTTAAAATCAACTAAACACATGTTCTATATCTATATGATATGCTAACTTAATGATTTAAAACCTGGAAACACGATGAACACCATAAAATCGGATATACGCCGTCGTAGTGAAACCGGGGGCTGTTTTGGTTTGGAAAATTAAAAACTATGATAAAATTTGATTTAAAAGTTGTTCTTCTGGGAAAATTATTTTTCATATGAACATGAAACTATATCCAAAAATCTTGGTTAAACTCAAAGTGAAAGTATGTTTTTCAAAATGGTCATCAAGATGTCGTTCTTTCGACGGAAATGACTACCTCTTTAGAAATTGACATGTAACTTAAATTTCCGACTATATACCTATACTTTTTCTATTTGGATTCTTAAATTAGAGTTCAATATGAAACCATATCAATTTGATTCACTCAAAACGGATTTAAAATGAAGAAGTTATGGGTAAAACAAGATTGGATATTTTTGATCTTTTTAGCTACGGGAAATGTTTAACAAATCTATACAAATCATATCCTATCTAACTTATATTGTATTATACATGTATTCTAATATATTATGTAATCTTGGGATACCATAGACACGTATGCAAATGTTTTGACATATCATATTGACCCATGTATATATATTATTTGGAACAACCATAGACACTCTATATGCAGCAATGTTGGAGTTAGCTATACAGGGTTGAGGTTGATTCCAAAAATATATATACTTTGAGTTGTGATCTAGCCTGAGACGTGTATACACTGGGTCGTGGATTGATTCAAGATAATATATATTGATTTATTTCTGTACATCTAACTGTGGATAACTAGTTGTAGGTTACTAACGAGGACATCTGACTTAATACACTCAAATCTTTAAAACATAATAAAAATGGTTGTAATTATATTTTGATCATACTTTGATATATATGTACATATTTGTATAGGTTCGTGAATTGATCCGTGGTCAAGTCTTATTTTCGAGGAAGGAAATATCTGTGAAAGTGAGTTATAGTCCCACTTTTAAAAATGATTTACATGCAGGTTTTATAAATGATTTACAAAATAGATACAAGTACGTGAAACTACATTCTAAGGTTGAATTATCGAAATCGAATATGCCCCTTTTTATTAAGTCTGGTAATCTAAGAATTAGGGAACAAACACCCTAATTGACGCGAATCCTAAAGATAGATCTATTGGGCCTAACAAACCCCATCCAAAGTACCAGATGCTTTAGTAGTTCGAAATTTATATCATATCCGAAGTGTGTCCTGGAATGATGGGGATATTCTTATATATGCATCTTGTTAATGTCGGTTACCAGGTGTTCACCATATGAATGATTTTTATCTCTATGTATGGGATGTGTATTGAAATATGAAATCTTGTAGTCTATTGTTACGATTTGATATATATAGGTTAAACCTATAACTCACCAACATTTTTTGTTGATGTTTAAAGCATGTTTATTCTCAGGTGAATACTAAGAGCTTCCGCTGTTGCATACTAAAATAAGGACAAGATTTGGAGTCCATGTTTGTATGATATTGTGTAAAAACTGCATTCAAGAAACATATGTCGATGTAATAAAGGTTATGGTTGTTTTAAAACCTACGTAATGTTTTTAAAAACTTTATTGATAAAATAAAGGTTATGGTTGTTTTAAAAATGAATGCAGTCTTTGAAAAACGTCTCATATAGAGGTCAAAACCTAGCAACAAAATCAATTAATATGGAACGTTTATAATCAATATGAATGGGACATTTCAACAGAATTGGCGGGAAAAGTAAATTTATCAATGTTTACGTGTATATTTTCTTCTATACACATAGGATAATTAAAAGAACTATCAGCCAAACAAATGGATATTCTAATGGGAGTTAATTCTCCTAGACCTAGTCTTTTATATAAAGAATATGGCATTAAGTTTATACTAGCACCAGTATCTACTAATGCTTGATATACTCTAGAGTTGTTAAACGAACATGGAACGATGATACTTCCTGAGTCTCCTAATTTTTTGGGTATATCAAATTTTTGAAAGATAGCCTTACATTCTTTTATTGTAAACTTAGAAGATTTTTCAGCATCTTTACCTTTATTAGATAACAGAGGTTTTAAGCATTTTCCATAATGAGGATTTTCTTTTAATAAATTTATTAAAGGTATATTAACATTTATTGGATTGAACATATTAGCGAAGTACTCAAGCCGTTTTTGTTTTTTTCTTTCCTAAGTTGTTGAGAGTATGGAACGGGTTCTAAGGGTTTATCAATTTTAAGTGGTGTAATTTTTTCAGGAGGAACGTCGTTAATACTTTTTTCATTACTAGTTTCCTTAAGTGATTCTTGACTTTTCTCTTGGCCAGGTGATATTGCTTTAAACATACATATATTTTGACGCAATATCATTTATATTTCATCAGCTTTTACCGTTTACAAAGACATTCAAATGCATAATTCACGAGAAAAATGACAAAAGTAAACACGAGCTTGAAGTTTGAAGAAACGACGAGAAAACGACGGATTTAAGCCAAATATATATCAAGATAACGTTACTCGAATGCAAGTTAAAGATGATCGAAGAAAAAGAGTTTAAATGAAAGTTCCAAGTCAATATACATCAACACGCGATCAACAAATGACAAACGCAAAAATAAAAATAAGAAAATTCTGTTTCAACTTACGCGGATCGTGTAAGTATTCACGCGAAATGCGTAAGTTATGTTATAAATGCAGATTCAAACTTGCTCTTACGCGTATTGTGTGGCATATTACGCGGAACGCGTAATGTTATTACTCTTACGCGAAACGTGTGGTTCTATACGCGAAACGCGTAATGTTCTGTCCAGATTCAGATCCAAAATTGCAAATGGGATGGTGGCTTTTATGTTTAATATTATTTCTTTTTCAGTGTTTACAGCAAAAAATATGCTAGTCTCTACCTACTACTTCAAGGGATGGAATTTAAATACGAGTATTATTATCAGTTGTACAACAGAGGGAGAGTAGAACAAAGGGAGAGTAGAACAGAGAGAGTAGAGCAGAGAGAGATATATCAATTTTATTTTCACTAGTACCTAAGTACTCTGTATAATTTTATTTTCAGTTCGAATTAATTTTAAAAGTTCAATATTTAGGATAGTTTCAATATTAAGGGTGTATTGTTCGTGATTAAGGGTATTATTGTTCGAGTGAAAGGGTGTTGTTATTGTAATTTTTCTACCATTTGAAGTTAATGAATGTGAAAATTTTCGTAAGTATATTCTATTAAAATTATCGTTATCAATTTTTATCATTATTATTATGTTTGTATACTTGTATTTTTATGTTTACCCTAGTATAATGAGTAGCTAAATTTCCATAGTGTTTGCTTAGATGTAGAGCCCCTAGTGAAATAGACTGTTATCATTTGTAAAAATTAAAATGTAACATAAGTATTTTTAACATTGAGCCTAATTAAAAGAACCATTATTATGTATTTAGATATTTAACCCTTGTCACTTAATTTATTAAATTCAAATAACGAAAGTGATTTTTATTTATATAAATTAAGCTTCAATATTAATAGTGATTTAGACGAACTTATGAATAAGTTATTAACACTAATTTAGAAATAAAGTTCGGTGGTTTGGGTGATATCGTTAGTTATATAATAGTGAAATTGTAAAAAGGGAAACCGTTATGATTTGGGTTTTGGCGAAAGTCAAAACTAGATTGGGTCTCAATTTAAATACTTGGGGAATAGTAACTATCTAAATAAGATCAAATAAAAATTAGATTTAATTTAGTTTGTTGTAATTTTATATATTCGAAAGAAAAATATAAAGCTTATTACTATAACATTTTAATAGAGCTTAAATTCAAAACAATCCATGGATCTAGAGGTGAAACATTTAAGTGAACACTCTCATATATATATATATATATATATATATATATATATATATATATATATATATATATATATATATATATATATATATATATATATATATATATATTGCAAATAATTATTATTATTATTTATTTACGTATTATTATACAGATGAAATAAAAAAATAATCAATATACATCAGTTTAATAGTTACTGTTTTGTCACATCGAATATACCATACGCGGACCATGTAGATATTCACACGAAACGCGTATCTTCAAAAATATACGCAGAACGCGTATAAATGTACGTAAAACGCGTACTAATGCAGTACTAGTACGAATACTGTTTAAAATCCAAGTTTTAATTAAATCTTTTATTATTACTTTTAAAGTATTTAATTTATAATTAGTATAATTATTATAATTATCTTTAATTCATCTTTAATTTAATTAAAACTTATTATTTAGTTAATTTAAGTAAATTTGTATTTTATTTTATTGTTTAAAACAAATTCCTAATCATTTAGTTTTATTAAAAATTATTGTTTTACTTATTACCATTTAGTAATACATTTGTTCTATCACAAATAATATAGTTTAAATTAGTTCACTTTTAAGTTAATGATTATAAATCATGTAATCTTGTAATTTTAATTAATAAATAGTTCAATTAAATTAAGATTAAGTTATATTTTATTATTATGCTAAATATAAATTCCTAATCTAAAACCCCCTTTAAATTAAGTTTAACTTCAAAGACTATTAAAAACCATTAAACACTCCATCTCCCTGTGGAACGAATCAGATTTACCTATAAAACTAAACTATGCGGATAGGACTAGTTGCCTATATATGTGTGAAATTAGCCCGAATTCATTAAAACACCATATATATAATAAAACAATTCGTGTAACAAAATCGCTCAAATCCATTCATAAATAAAGGTATAGTTTCACCACATCAACTTTTTGGCGCCGCTGCCGGGGAGTTGGCAGTTAAATAAATAGATAATTTTTTTGATTCTTAGTAGTAGTTGGATTTGTACGTGGACTGGGTTATTGGAGCCAAACAGTACCTAATTATATTGGGACCAAGCGAATCCTGCCCCTCTGCTGCATCTTCTGGCTATTCGAAACGTGGGCAAAATCAGAAGGAAAATCTGTTTGTTTAAAAGTTTTTATCATTGTTTTTATGTTATTCGATCCTTTTGTAGGAATTCAATTCCTAGAAAAGCTTTTGGTGTTGTGATTGCATAATAGAAATTAATGCATGAATTTACGTTCTTCCAACACTGATTTAACTCCTTCATATCCTGAACCTGAAAGGGAATTTCACGAACGTTTAAGAGCTCAAGAAGTAGAGTCTCTCGATGAGGGTTTAGAATCATTTTCATTGGATTCTAACTCTGAACCAGTTATTCAACCAATCATAGAACCGGTTATTAAAGAAGAAGAAGAAGAAGAAGAAGAAGAAGAAGAAGAAGAAGAAGAAGAAGAAGAAGAAGAAGAAGAAGAAGAAGAAGAAGAAGAAGAAGAAGAAGAAGAAGAAGAAGAAGAAGAAGAAGAAGAAGAGATGGCTGCTACAAATCAAACGATGGATGCATTAATGAAGGCGACAAGAACAGGTCAGGGCCACACAATTATTCAACCTACGATGACTGACGGCTTTGAAATAAAGGGTCAATTCCTCCACATGGTGACTAATACATGCCAATTCGGTGGAGCTCTAAATGAGGATGCTAACTAGCATCTTCATAAGTTTGTAAGCATTTGCAAGCTATTCAAGATCAAAGATGTCTCCGATGAAGTCGCATGTTTAAAAATCTTTCCATGGTCGTTAAAAGATGATGCAAGAGATTGGCTAGACTCATTACCAGAAGGTTATATCGAAGACTGGAATGATATGATGGACAAGTTTTTGTCAGAGTTCTTCCCTGCTTCAAAAGCAGCAAAGTTGCAAAGTGATATAAATCACTTCAAGTAAAAGCCTAATGAGACTCTTTATGAAGCTTGGACCTGATTCAATAAAATGCTTAGGGTATGTCCTCAACACGGGTTGAATACATTCCAAAAGGTCCAAATATTCTATAAAGGAGTCAATGTGGCTACTCGAAAGGATATAGATGTTGCAGCAGGAGGATCAATCATGAAAAAAATCCCGAAGAAGCGCACACAATCATTGCCGATATAGCAGCACATTCTCATAATTGGCATCAAAAGATGAAATTCTCTAGATCATCAACCGTTGCTAGTATTGAAGGCAACGATGAAATCCCTGCTTTAAAAGTTCAAATGGCAAATTAAGCAAGGCAAATTAAGAAGGTAACCAAGGAAATGCATGCTATTAGGATAGGGTGTGAATTGTGCCAAGTTCCTCACCTTACTAGAGATTGTGATCAAACAACAATGGAAGAGCAAGCGAATTTCTTAGGTTACTTGCGAAAAGGTGAAATGAATTTCAACGATTTTCCGACGGTTGAAGTAATGAATCGGAAATATCCTCCAATTAACAGCTACCAAGTAGGAGGACCTTCAGGTTCAAACAATAATTACCAAGGAGGAAATCCGGTTTACCAAAATAACCGGAATTTCTCAAATCAAAATCAAAGAAATGCACCGACGGTTTACAATCACCTAAACAACCGAAATCAACCTCAACAAAATTACCAAAATAATTTCCAACACAATCAACCACAACCACAAGCACCTATACAACCACAACCTGAGAAGAAATCCGGTTTAGAAGATCTTTTGAGAGATTTTATGGTTAAGCACGAGCAAACTACGAAACTTCAAACTCAGCAAATTCGAAATCAACAAGCTACGATACAGAATTTAAAAAGAGATGTTGGAAGGATCTCACAGTTACTAGTAGAGAGACCGCCAGGCGCTCTCCACTCAAATACTCAAGTGAATCCCAACAACAGTCAAACAAGGAATGAGCAAGTAAATTCCATAACTACGAGAAGTGGGTTAACCGTTAACCTCGATGTTCCCAAGCCTCATGTTCCTGTTTCTATTCCAATTCCAAATGAAAAAGATTCTTCCGTGGAAGAGGATAAAGTGCCAACCACAAGTGCACCTAAAACTCAACCACCATTAAAAGAATACAACCATCCAATTCCATACCCACAACGTTTGAAGAAAGATAAATTACAAGCACAGTACAACAAGTTGGCCGAAATGATTAAGTAAATTTGTATCAATGTACCACTTGTAGATGTTCTTGCGGGTATGCCAAATTATGGAAGGTTTATCAAGGATCTCATAGCCGATAAAGGTAAATATGAAGAAGTTTCAACCACATTCCTCAATGAGGAATGCTCAGCAATTTTGTAAAAAGCAAAAGATGCCACCAAAACTTGGAGATCCTGGTAGTTTCAATATTCCGTGTCTGATGGGAGATTCAGTAATGTACGATGCATTAGCTGACTTAGGCGCAAGTATCAATCTTATGCCACACTCTTTGTATTTAAAACTAAACCTAGGTGATCTAAAACCAACTAGGATGTGTATACACCTAGCTGATAGAACTTTTAACTATCCTATTGGTATTGCCGAAAACCTACCGGTTAAAGTTAATCATTTAATCTTTCCTGCCGATTTCGTTGTCCTTGAAATGGGAGAAGATAGCAAGGTTCCCCGAATTCTAGGGCGACCTTTTCTAAATACCGCCGACGCGATTGTGTGTGTTAAAGATAAAAAACTTAGTCTAGGTGTAGGGGAAGATAGAGTTACCGTAAACATAGATAAAGCTATGAAACAACCTATCTCTTCTAATGACGAATGTTATAAGGTAGACATCGTTGATTGTTATGTCGAAAAATAATTGCAAGAATTACTAAATGTAGACACCTCGAACTTCAACCTAATGAGTGAAGGTAATGAATTTGATGTAGAACTTAAACTTGACGAATTGTTGAAAGTAGTCATCGATGAAGATTACGTTGAAGAAGAAATTCCCAAGGAAGATGAACCTTTTGAAGAAATTACCGATGGTAACAGGTTCTGGATAAAATCTTCCTTGGAAGAACCACCCACCTTGGAACTTAAAGAACTCCCGGAACATTTGGAGTATTCTTATATCCAAGGTACGTCACAATTACCTGTTATAATTTCATCAAAACTCTCCGATAACGAAAAGAGTAGGTTAATGTCCGTTCTAAAAACTCACAAGAAAGCAATTGCTTGGAAAACAACCGATATTCCAGGGATTAAACCCGCTTATTGTACTCATAAGATTCTAATGGAAGAAGATTTTAAACCCGTGGTACAAAGACAATGAAGGTTAAACCCTAACATGAAAGAAGTTGTCAAAAAGGAGGTTATAAAGTTAATTGATGTCGGGTTAATATACCCTATATCCGATAGCCCATGGGTTAGTCCTGTTCAAGTATTACCTAAGAAAGGGGGTACAACTGTCATCCTTAATGATAAGAATGAACTCGTTCCTACAAGAACAGTCACTGGTTGGAGAGTCTGTATAGACTACCGTCATTTAAACCACGCCACAAGGAAAGATCATTTCCCACTTCCTTATATTGACCAAATGCTAGAACGTTTAGCGGGAAAAGAGTACTATTGTTTCCTTGATGGATTCTGCGGTTATTTTCAAATTCTCATTAATCCAAAAGACCAAGACAAGACAACTTTTACTTGTCCATTTGGTACCTTCACATACCGACGAATGCCGTTCGGATTATGCAACACACCAGGCACCTTTCAAAGGTGTATGATGGCAATATTTCATGACATGATAGAAGGAAGTATGGAAGTCTTTATGGATGATTTCTCTGTTTTTGGAGACTCCTTCGATTCATGCCTTTTAAACCTCGAGCGAATGTTAATTCGTTGTGAGGAATCAAATCTTGTTTTAAATTGGGAAAAATGCCACTTCATGGTGAAGGAAGGCATTGTTTTAGGACACAAGATTTCTCGAGATGGAATAGAAGTAGACAAAGCTAAGATCGATGTAATCTCAAAGCTTCCTCCTCCAACTAACGTTAAAGGAATTCGTAGTTTCTTAGGTCATGCGGGATTCTATCGACGATTCATAAAGGACTTTTCCAAAATTGCTCGACCCATGACTAAACTTCTTGAGAAAGATAGTACATTCGACTTCAATGATGAATGCTTACAAGCTTTCTCCATTCTAAAAGATAAACTTACGAATGCACCTATCATAGTATCTCCCGATTGGTCCAAACTATTTGAACTAATGTGTGATGCTAGTGATTTTGCACTAGGAGCCGTTTTAGGACAACGCCAAGATAACAAATTTCAACCAATATATTATGCAAGTAAAACACTAACATGAGCACAATTCAACTATACGACTACTGAAAAAGAACTCCTTGCAATTGTATTTGCTTTTGATAAATTTAGATCATATCTTGTGTTATCCAAAACGATTGTTTTTACCGATCATTCAGCCCTAAAGTACTTGTTCAAGAAACAAGATGCAAAACCTAGATTGATACGTTGGATTCTTCTCTTACAAGAATTTGATATAGAAATCAAGGATAAAAAGGGTGCTAAAAATCTCGCTGCTGATCATTTGTCTCGTCTTGAGAATCCCGACCTAGAAAAACTAGATGAGTCAGTTATTCATGACACTTTTCCTGATGAGTTTCTAATGAGAATAGAAACCGAATTTGAAGTTCCATGGTTTGCGGATTTTGCAAACTATCTCGCTGCAGGAGTATTAAATAAAAACCAAACGTACCAGCAAAAGAAGAAATTCTTTGCTGATTTAAAATTTTACTTCTGGGAAAACCCTAATCTTTTTCGAATAGGAGCAGATCAAGTTATCCGCCAATGCGTATATGGTAAAGAAGCTCAACAAATATTGGAGCACTGTCATCAATGCCCAGTGGGTGGTCATTTCGGACCTAGCTATACAGCTAAGAAGGTCTTTGATGTAGTGACCCGAACTTTTCCATGTTTATATATATATATTAAATGAAATTGTTATTTACATGATTAAGTGTTTCCAACATGTTAAGCAATCAAACTTGTTAAGACTTGATTAATTGAAATAGGTTTCATATAGACAATTGACCACCCAAGTTGAACGGTGATTCACGAACGTTAAAACTTGTAAAAACTATATGATGACATATATATATATATATATATATATATATATATATATATATATATATATATATATATATATATATATATATATATATATATATATATATATATATATATATATATATATATATATATATATATATATATATATATATATATATGGATATATATATATATATAGTTAACATGATATTATGATAAGTAAACATATCATTAAGTATATTAATAATGAACTACATATGTAACAACAAGACTACTAACTTAATGATTTTGAAACGAGACATTTATGTAACGATTATCGTTGTAACGACATTTAATGTATATATATCATATTAAGAGATATTTATACATCATAATATCATGATAATATAATAATTTAAAATCTCATTTGATATTATAAACATTGGGTTAACAACACTTAACAAGATCGTTAACCTAAAGGTTTCAAAACAACACTTACATGTAACGACTAACGATGACTTAACGACTCAGTTAAAATGTATATACATGTAGTGTTTTAATATGTATTCATACACTTTTGAAAGACTTCAAGACACTTATCAAAATAATTCTACTTAACAAAAATGGTTAAAATTACATCCTCGTTCAGTTTCATCAACAATTCTACTCGTATGCACCCGTATTCGTACTCGTACAATACACAGCTTTTAGATGTATGTACTATTGGTATATACACTCCAATAATCAGCTCTTAGCAGCCCATGTGAGTCACCTAACACTAGTGGGAACCATCATTTGGCAACTAGCATGAAATATCTCATAAAGTTACAAAAATATGAGTAATCATTCATGACTTATTTACATGAAAACAAAATTACATATCCTTTATATCTAATCCATACACCAACGACCAAAAACACCTACAAACAATTTCATTCTTTAATTTTCTTCATCTAATTGACCTCTCTTAAGTTCTATCTTCAAGTTTTAAGTGTTCTTCATAAATTCCAAAAGTTCTAGTTTCATAAAATCAAGAATACTTCCAAGATTGCAAGTTTACTTCCAAGTTTTCTAAATCCATTCCAAGTAATCATCCAAGATCAAGAAACCTTTGTTACTTACAGTAGGTTATCTTTCTAATACAAGGAAATAATCATATTCAAACTTTAATTCAATTTCTATAACTATAACAATCTTATTTCGAGTGGAAATCTTACTTGAAATTGTTTTCGTGTCATACTTCTGCTTCAAGAACTTTCAATCCATCCAAGGATCCTTTGAAGCTAGATCCATTTTTCTCATTTTCAGTAGGTTTATCCAAGGAACTTGAGGTAGTAATGATGTTCATAACATCATTCGATTCATACATAAAAAGTTGTCTTATTCAACGTTATAAACTTGTAATCACTAGAACATAGTTTAGTTAATTCTAAACTTGTTCGCAAATAAAGTTAATTCTTCTAACTAGACTTTTAAAATCAACTAATAAAATGGTCTATATCTATATGATATGCTAACTTAATGATTTAAAACCCGGAAACACGATAAACACCATAAAACTGGATATACGCCGTCGTAGTAAAACCGGGGGCTGTTTTGGTTGGGATAATTAAAAGCTAAGAAGAACTTTGATTTAAAAGCTATACTTCTGGAAAAATGATTTTTCTTATGATCATGAAACTATATCCAAAAATCATGGTTAAACTCAAAGTGAAAGTATGTTTTTCAAAATGGTCATCAAGATGTCGTTCTTTCGACGGAAATGACTACCTCTTTCAAAAAGGACTTGTAACTTGTATTTCCAACTAAAAACTTATACTTTTTCTATTAGATTCTTAAAGTTAAGTTCAATACGAAACCGTGGCCACTGGAATCACTCAAAACGGATTAGAAACGAAGAAATGGCGAGTAAAACAAGATTGATAAAAACTACTCATTTTACCTACGTGAAAGTTAGTAATAAATCTATTCCAACCATAACCTAATCAACTTATATTGTATATTATGTAATCTTGAGATACCATAGACACGTATACAATGTTTCGACCTATCATGTCGACCCATCTGTATATATATTGCGGAACAAACATAGACACTCTATATGTGAATGTTGGAGTTAGCTATACAGGGTTGAGGTTGATTCCAAAAAATATATATAGTTTGAGTTGTGATCAATACTGAGATATGTATACACTGGGTCGTGGATTGATTCAAGATATATATATTAATTTATTCATGTACGATCAATTGTGGACTTCGAACATCGGACGGCTAACTGGACAACTAAAAATCATCAACACGTAATAAAGAAAATATTGTGAATATATTTCGATTATATTTTGATATATGTATATATTGTTATAGGTTCGTGAATCAACCCGTGGCCAAGTCAAATTCTCGACGAAGTGATATTTGGTGAAAGTGAGTTATAGTCCCACTTTTAAAATCTAATATTTTTGGGATGAGAATACATGCAGGTTTTATAAATGATTTACAAAATAGACACAAGTACGTGAAACTACATTCTATGGTTGAATTATCGAAATCGAATATGCCCCTTTTTTATTAAGTCTGGTAATCTAAGAATTAGGGAACATACACCCTAATTGACGCGAATCCTAAAGATAGATCTATTGGGCCTAACAAACCCCATCCAATGTACTGGATGCTTTAGTACTTCGAAATTTATATCATATCCGAAGGGTGTCCCGGAATGATGGGGATATTCTTATATATGCATTTTGTTAATGTCGGTTACCAGGTGTTCACCATATGAATGATTTTTATCTCTATGTATGGGATGTATATTGAAATATGAAATCTTGTGGTCTATTGTTACGATTTGATATATATAGGTTAAACCTATAACTCACCAACATTTTTGTTGACGTTTAAAGCATGTTTTATTCTCAGGTGAATATTAAGAGCTTCCGCTGTCACATACTTAAATAAGGACAAGATTTGGAGTCCATGCTTGTATGATATTGTGTAAAAACTGCATTCAAGAAACTTCTTTCGTTGTAACATATTTGTATTGTAAACCATTATGTAATAGTCGTGTGTAAACAGGATATTTTAGATTATCATTATGTGATAATCTACGTAAAGCTTTTTAAACCTTTATTGATGAAATAAAGGTTATGATTTGTTTTAAAATGAATGCAGTCTTTGAAAAACGTCTCATATAGAGGTCAAAACCTCGCAACGAAATCAATTAATATGGAACGTTTTTAATCTATAAGAATGGGACATTTCAGTTGGTATCCGAGCGTTGGTATTAGAGAACCAGAATTTTGCATTAGTGTGTCTTATCGAGTTTGTTAGGATGCATTAGTGAGTCTGGACTTCGACCGTGTTTACTTGAAAAATGATTGCTTAACAAATTTTGTTGGAAACTATATATTTTTAACATGTGAATATTATGTGATATATTAATCTCTTAACACGTTTAATATTATGTGATAGATGTCTACCTCTAGCACAAATCCCATTGACTCACCTAATAATAACAAAGAGTCGAATATATATTGGACTGATTCACAAGTTCCCGAAGAGGAACCGGAAGAAGAATCAGAACCGGAAGAGGAGGAACCGGATGAGGAAATAGAACCGGTGGGGGAAATAATAAAATGGTTAAGTAAAAGAAAATCCTCAACCAACCGACCAAGGTTAATTATGGTCAATGGTGTTTCCACCAGCAAAATATTGTGAGGATTACCAATTCTCCGATGAATCAGATTCCGGCGAGAATTCCGATGATGTTATAGAAATTACCCCAACTGAATTTAAAAAGGCAAAAGAAAATAATAAGGGAAAGAGCATAAAAATAGAGAAATCTAAATCCAACCCCGATGAACTTTATATGTATCGTCTGTAGTGACCCGAACTTTTCCATGTTTATATATATTAATTGAGATTGATATTTACATGATTAAATGTTTCCAACATGTTAAGCAATCAAACTTGTTAAGACTTGATTAATTGAAATATGTTTCATATAGACAATTGACCACCCAAGTTGACCGGTGATTCACGAACGTTAAAACTTGTAAAAACTATACGATGACATATATATGGTTATATATATAGTTAACATGTTTTTATTATAAGTATGTATCTCATTAGGTATTTTAACAATGAGTTATATACATAAAAATGAGACTATTAATTTAAGAAACTCGAAAACGATATATATAACGATTATCGTTATAACAACGTCTTACTAGGTACATATGAATCATATTAAGATATTGATACACTTGGTTAATTATGTTAAATGATAAGTAAATATATTATTAAGTGTATTAACAATGAAATACATATGTAAAAATAAGACTACTAACTTAATGATTTCGAAACGAGACATATATGTAACGATTATCGTTGTAACGACATTTAACTGTATATACATCATACTAAGATATATTATATATCATAATATCATGATAATATAATAATTTAACATCTCATTTGTTATAATAAACAATGGGTTAACAACATTCAACAAGATCGTTAACCTAAAGGTTTCAAAACAACATTTATATGTAACGACTAACGACGACTTAACGACTCAGTTAAAATGTATATACATGTAGTGTTTTAATATGTATTCATACACTTTTGAAAGACTTCAAGACACTTATCAAAATACTTCTACTTAACAAAAATGCTTACAATTACATCCTCGTTCAGTTTCATCAACAATTCTACTCGTATGCACCCGTATTCGTACTCGTACAATACACAGCTTTTAGATGTATGTACTATTGGTATATACACTCCAATTATCAGCTCTTAGCAGCCCATGTGAGTCACCTAACACATGTGGGAACCATCATTTGGCAACTAGCATGAAATATCTCATAAAATTACAAAAATATGAGTAATCATTCATGACTTATTTACATGAAAACAAAATTACATATCCTTTATATCTAATCCATACACCAACGACCAAAAACACCTACAAACACTTTCATTCTTCAATTTTCTTCATCTAATTGATCTCTCTCAAGTTCTATCTTCAAGTTCTAAGTGTTCTTCATATATTTTACAAGTTCTAGTTACATAAAATCAAGAATACTTTCAAGTTTGCTAGCTCACTTGCAATCTTGTAAGGTGATCATCCAACCTCAAGAAATCTTTGTTTCTTACAGTAGGTTATCATTCTAATACAAGGTAATAATCATATTCAAACTTTGGTTCAATTTCTATAACTATAACAATCTTATTTCAAGTGATGATCTTACTTGAACTTGTTTTCGTGTCATGATTCTGCTTCAAGAACTTCGAGCCATCCAAGGATCCGTTGAAGCTAGATCCATTTTTCTCTTTTCCAGTAGGTTTATCCAAGGAACTTAAGGTAGTAATGATGTTCATAACATCATTCGATTCATACATATAAAACTATCTTATGCGAAGGTTTAAACTTGTAATCACTAGAACATAGTTTAGTTAATTCTAAACTTGTTCGCAAACAAAAGTTAATCCTTCTAACTTGACTTTTAAAATCAACTAAACACATGTTCTATATCTATATGATATGCTAACTTAATGATTTAAAACCTGGAAACACGAAAAACACCGTAAAACCGGATTTACGCCGTCGTAGTAACACCGCGGGCTGTTTTGGGTTAGTTAATTAAAAACTATGATAAACTTTGATTTAAAAGTTGTTATTCTGAGAAAATGATTTTTATTATGAACATGAAACTATATCCAAAAATTATGGTTAAACTCAAAGTGGAAGTATGTTTTCTAAAATGGTCATCTAGACGTCGTTCTTTCGACTGAAATGACTACCTTTACAAAAATGACTTGTAACTTATTTTTCCGACTATAAACCTATACTTTTTCTGTTTAGATTCATAAAATAGAGTTCAATATGAAACCATAGCAATTTGATTCACTCAAAACGGATTTAAAATGAAGAAGTTATGGGTAAAACAAGATTGGATAATTTTTCTCATTTTAGCTACGTGAAAATTGGTAACAAATCTATTCCAACCATAACTTAATCAACTTGTATTGTATATTATGTAATCTTGAGATACCATAGACACGTATACAATGTTTCGACCTATCATGTCGACACATCTATATATATTTCGGAACAACCATAGACACTCTATATGTGAATGTTGGAGTTAGCTATACAGGGTTGAGGTTGATTCCAAAATATATATAGTTTGAGTTGTGATCAATACTGAGATACGTATACACTGGGTCGTGGATTGATTCAAGATAATATTTATCGATTTATTTCTGTACATCTAACTGTGGACAACTAGTTGTAGGTTACTAACGAGGACAGCTGACTTAATAAACTTAAAACATCAAAATATATCAAAAGTGTTGTAAATATATTATGAACATACTTTGATATATATGTATATATTGTTATAGGTTCGTGAATCAACCAGTGGCCAAGTCTTACTTCCCGACGAAGTAAAAATCTGTGAAAGTGAGTTATAGTCCCACTTTTAAAATCTAATATTTTTGGGATGAGAATACATGCAGGTTTTATAAATGATTTACAAAATAGACACAAGTACGTGAAACTACATTCTATGGTTGAATTATCGAAATCGAATATGCCCCTTTTTATTAAGTCTGGTAATCTAAGAATTAGGGAACAGACACCCTAATTGACACGAATCCTAAAGATAGATCTATTGGGCCTAACAAACCCCATCCAAAGTACCGGATGCTTTAGTACTTCGAAATTTATATCATATCCGAAGGGTGTCCCGAAATGATGGGGATATTCTTATATATGCATCTTGTTAATGTCGGTTACCAGGTGTTCACCATATGAATGATTTTTATCTCTATGTATGGGATGTATATTGAAATATGAAATCTTGTGGTCTATTATTATGATTTGATATATATAGGTTAAACCTATAACTCACCAACATTTTTGTTGACGTTTTAAGCATGTTTATTCTCAGGTGATTATTAAGAGCTTCCGCTGTCGCATACTTAAATAAGGACGAGATTTGGAGTCCATGCTTGTATGATATTGTGTAAAAACTGCATTCAAGAAACTTATTTTGTTGTAACATATTTGTATTGTAAACCATTATGTAATGGTCGTGTGTAAACAGGATATTTTAGATTATCATTATTTGATAATCTACGTAAAGTTTTTTTAAAACCTTTATTGATGAAATAAAGGTTATGGTTTGTTTTAAAATGAATGCAGTCTTTGAAAAACGTCTCATATAGAGGTCAAAACCTCGCAACGAAATCAATTAATATGGAACGTTTTTAATCAATAAGAACGGGACATTTCAGTTGGTATCCGAGCGTTGGTCTTAGAGAACCAGAAAATTTGCATTAATGTGTCTTATCGAGTTTGTTAGGATGCATTAGTGAGTCTGGACTTCGACCGTGTTTTCTTTAAAAATGATTGCTTAACATTTTTGTTGGAAACTATATATTTTTAACATATGAATATTATGTGATATATTAATCTCTTAACGTGTTTGATATTATGTGATAGATGTCTACCTCTAGAACAAGTCCCATTGACTCACCTAATAATAATGAAGAGTCAAATGTAAATTGGAATGATTTGTGGACTGATTCACAAGTTCCCGAAGAGGAACCGGAAGAAGAGTCGGAACCGGAAGAAGAATCGGAACCGGAAGAAGAATCGGAACCGGATGAAGAAATAGAACCGGTGGGGGAAATAATAAAACGGTTAAGTAAAAGAAAATCCTCAACCAACCGACCAAGGAAGCAAAATATTGGGAGGATTACCAATTCTCCGATGAATCGGATTCCGACGAGAATTCCGATGATGTTATAGAAATTACCCCAACTGAATTTAAAAAGGCAAAAGAAAATAATAAGGGAAAGGGTATAAAAATAGAGAAATCTAATTCCAACCCCGATGAACTTTATATGTATCGTCAACCCCCGAAGTCCTTAAGTTGTAACAATGACCCGGGAACCTCTAAACCACCAGGTTTTTCTAAACCAATGTGGACAACGACGGCTCGTATTAGGGGAACATCATATATCCCTAGAAACTTGGCAAAACGAACCAAAACCGAAGAAGAAGAAACGAGCGAGTCGGAATAAGATAGTTGTATTCGTGTGGTGTAATATATGTAATATAGTGTTCTTATGCTTTATGATATATGTAAAAATTGCTTGTATTAATAAGTATTTTTTTATGAAACTAACTCTTGTCTATTTTACAGTTTAAAAACACAAAATGGATAGACAACCCAATATTTTAAGAGACCTACCCGGAGACATGATTGATGAAATCTTGTCTAGAGTCGGCCAGAATTCTTCGGCACAACTATTTAAGGCGAGATCAGTTTGTAAGACATTCGAAGAACGTTCCAAGAATGTCTTGGTTTATAAGAGACTTTCGTTTGAAAGATGGGGGATATCACATTGGGAAACCCATAAGTTACGATGTGTTTACTTTGACGCATATATTGCGGGGAACCCAAATGCTATTTTACGCAACGGGTTAAGAAATTATTTTGACTCAATATATCCGAATATTGGACTTCGTGATTTAGAAAAAGCGGCTAACATGCAACATAAAGAAGCATGTTATGCTTACGGATTAGTAATGTTCGCTTCTCACCAAAGTGAGAACAAGAACATCGGGCTACAACTATTAAACAAAACGTTTCCACAAGTGACGGAGTCGGTAATTGGGGTAAGAAATGAGGTTTTTAGATTATTACGGGACTGTTGGACATTACGTAACCCTCGTCCCTTTGATGACGTTACAACACGCTGTCTTATCAACGGCCATAACGGTTATGTTGCACAAGACCAAGGATGGGAAGTAGTCCTAGTAAAACCAGAATGCATGACTTGTTTCTGGACGTATGAATTACGTGTCTTTATTGCCTTTGCCGAACGACTTGTGTACTAGCTAGAATTGTCTTCACAACTATCTTGTATCAAAGTTATTGTGTGCTATATTTCATGCTTTATGTAAAATAAGCGGTATTGTAAGTTTGTAAAATATTGTATAAAAGTTTGAACGCGAAATATTATTACAATCAGTTTTTCATATAGAATTGTAGTAGTTGAATTGTATATTAGCTACTAAGTATGAACTTAACGGGTAGGTACTACCCGAATTTAAACTTATAAAACGCTAATATGAAGAAAAAGCTTTTATAAATGAGTTCATATTATGCTACGAAATACTATTAACTACTCTTAATATTCTGTATGATTAACTTGTTCCATTTAACTATTTTGAAGGAAATGGCACCAACTACTCGACACACCGTGAATATGAATGAAGAGGAATTCCGTACTTTTCTAGCTTCAAACATAGCCGCAGTACAGGCTGCACTACATACCAACAATAACCTTGGATCTAGCAGTACAGGAAATCGTGTAGGATGCACCTACAAAGAATTCACTGCCTGCAAACCTTTGGAATTTGATGGAACCGAAGGACCGATCGGATTGAAACGGTGGACCGAGAAGGTTGAATCGGTGTTTGCCATAAGTAAGTGTACTGAAGAGGACAAAGTGAAGTACGCTACGCATACCTTCACAGGTTCTGCGTTAACATGGTGGAATACCTATCTAGAGCAAGTGGGACAAGATGATGCGTACGCACTACCGTGGTCAGCATTCAAGCACTTGATGAACGAGAAGTACCGTCCCAGAACCGAGGTCAATAAGCTCAAGACAGAACTTAGAGGGTTACGAACCCAAGGATTTGATATTACCACGTACGAAAGACGATTCACAGAATTGTGCCTATTGTGTCCGGGAGCATTCGAAGATGAGGAAGAGAAGATCGACGCGTTTGTGAAAGGATTACCGGAAAGAATCCAAGAAGATATAAGTTCACACGAGCCCGCCTCCATAAAACAGGCATGTAGAATGGCTCACAAACTAGTGAACCAGATTGAAGAAAGAATTAAAGAACAGACTGCTGAAGAGGCCAATGTGAAGCAAGTCAAAAGAAAGTGGGAGGAAAACGGTGATAAGAATCACCAATACAACAACAACAGCAATTACAACAATAATCGCAACAATTATCCCAACAATCGCAACATCAATCGCAACTACAACAAACGGCCCAACAACAACAACAACAACAACAACAACAGCAACTACAACAATCATCCCAACAACAATAATAACCGCAACAACAACAACAACAATCAGAAGCAGCTATGCCAAAGGTGTGAAAAGAATCACTCGGGGTTCTGCACCAAATTTTGCAACAAGTGTAAAAGAAATGGTCATAGCGCAGTGAAGTGTGAGGTCTACGGACCAGGGGTTAATAGAACGAAAGGAACAAATGGTGTCGGAACGAGTAATGGCGGAGCAAGTAGTGTCGGAGCAAGTTATGCCAATGTAGTTTGTTATAAATGTGGAAAACCAGGCCACATTATTAGAAATTGTCCGAACCAGGAGAACACGAATGGACAAGGCCGTGGAAGAGTTTTCAATATTAATGCGGTAGAGGCACAGGAAGACCCGGAGCTTGTTACGGGTACGTTTCTTATTGACAATAAATCTGCTTACGTTTTATTTGATTCGGGTGCGGATAGAAGCTATATGAGTAGAGATTTTTGTGCTAAATTAAGTTGTCCATTGACGCCTTTGGATAGTAAATTTTTACTCGAATTAGCAAATGGTAAATTAATTTCAGCAGATAATATATGTCGGAATCGAGAAATTAAACTGGTTAGCGAAACATTTAAGATTGATTTGATACCAGTAGAGTTAGGGAGTTTTGATGTGATAATCAGTATGGACTGGTTGAAAGAAGTGAAAGCGGAGATCGTTTGTTACAAAAATGCAATTCGCATTATACGAGGAAAAGGAAAACCCTTAATGGTGTACGGAGAAATGGGCAACACGAAGCTACACCTTATTAGTAATTTGAAGGCACAAAAACTAATAAGAAAAGGTTGCTATGCTGTTCTAGCACACGTCGAGAAAGTACAAACTGAAGAAAAGAGCATCAATGATGTTCCCATTGCAAAAGAATTTCCCGATGTATTTCCGAAAGAATTACCGGGATTACCCCCACATCGATCCGTTGAATTTCAAATAGATCTTGTACCAGGAGCTGCACCAATAGCTCGTGCTCCTTACAGACTCGCACCCAGCGAGATGAAAGAACTGCAAAGCCAATTACAAGAACTTTTAGAGCGTGGTTTCATTCGACCAAGCACATCACCGTGGGGAGCTCCTGTTTTGTTTGTCAAGAAGAAAGATGGTACATTCAGGTTGTGTATCGACTACCGAGAGTTGAACAAACTTACCATCAAGAACCGCTACCCACTACCGAGAATCGACGACTTATTTGATCAACTACAAGGCTCGTCTGTTTATTCAAAGATTGACTTACGTTCCGGGTATCATCAAATGCGGGTGAAAGAAGATGATATTCCAAATACTGCTTTCAGAACACGTTACGGTCATTATGAGTTTATGGTCATGCCGTTTGGTTTAACTAATGCACCAGCTGTGTTCATGGACCTTATGAACCGAGTGTGTGGACCATACCTTGACAAGTTTGTCATTGTTTTCATTGATGACATACTTATTTACTCAAAGAATGACCAAGAACACGGTGAACATTTGAGAAAGGTGTTAGAAGTATTGAGGAAGGAAGAATTGTACGCTAAGTTTTCAAAGTGTGCATTTTGGTTGGAAGAAGTTCAATTCCTCGGTCACATAGTGAACAAAGAAGGTATTAAGGTGGATCCGACAAAGATAGAAACTGTTGAAAAGTGGGAAACCCCGAAAACTCCGAAACACATACGCCAGTTTTTAGGACTAGCTGGTTACTACAGAAGGTTCATCCAAGACTTTTCCAGAATAGCAAAACCCTTGACTGCATTAACGCATAAAGGGAAGAAATTTGAATGGAATGATGAACAAGAGAAAGCGTTTCAGTTATTGAAGAAAAAGCTAACTACGGCACCTATATTGTCATTTCCTGAAGGGAATGATGATTTTGTGATTTATTGTGATGCATCAAAGCAGGGTCTCGGTTGTGTATTAATGCAACGAACGAAGGTGATTGCTTATGCGTCTAGACAATTGAAGATTCACGAACAAAATTATACGATGCATGATTTGGAATTAGGCGCGGTGTTTTTGCATTAAAGACTTGGAGGCACTACTTATATGGGGTCAAAAGTATTATATATACCGACCACAAAAGTCTTCAACACATATTTAATCAGAAACAACTGAATATGAGGCAGCGTAGGTGGATTGAATTATTGAATGATTACGACTTTGAGATTCGTTACCACCCGGGGAAGGCAAATGTGGTAGCCGATGCCTTGAGCAGGAAGGACAGAGAACCCATTCGAGTAAAATCTATGAATATAATGATTCATAATAACCTTACTACTCAAATAAAGGAGGCGCAACAAGGAGTTTTAAAAGAGGGAAATTTAAAGGATGAAATACCCTAAAGATCGGAGAAGCATCTTAATATTCGGGAAGACGGAACCCGGTATAGGGCTGAAAGGATTTGGGTACAAAAATTTGGAGATATGAGAGAAATGGTACTTAGAGAAGCTCATAAAACCAGATACTCAATACATCCTGGAACGGGGAAGATGTACAAGGATCTCAAGAAACATTTTTGGTGGCCGGGTATGAAAGCCGATGTTGCTAAATACGTAGGAGAATGTTTGACGTGTTCTAAGGTCAAAGCTGAGCATCAGAAACCATCAGGTCTACTTCAACAACCCGAAATCCCCGAATGGAAATGGGAAAACATTACCATGGATTTCATCACTAAATTGCCAAGGACTGCAAGTGGTTTTGATACTATTTGGGTAATAGTTGATCGTCTCACCAAATCAGCACACTTCCTGCCAATAAGAGAAGATGACAAGATGGAGAAGTTAGCACGACTGTATTTGAAGGAAGTCGTCTCCAGACATGGAATACCAATCTCTATTATCTCTGATAGGGATGACAGATTTATTTCAAGATTCTGGCAGACATTACAGCAAGCATTAGGAACTCGTCTAGACATGAGTACTGCCTATCATCCACAAACTGATGGGCAGAGCGAAAGGACGATACAAACGCTTGAAGACATGCTACGAGCATGTGTTATTGATTTCGGAAACAGTTGGGATCGACATCTACCGTTAGCAGAATTTTCCTACAACAACAGCTACCATTCAAGCATTGAGATGGCGCCGTTTGATGCACTTTATGGTAGAAAGTGCAGGTCTCCGATTTGTTGGAGTGAAGTGGGGGATAGACAGATTACGGGTCCGGAGATTATACAAGAAACTACCGAGAAGATCATCCAAATTCAACAACGGTTGAAAACCGCCCAAAGTCGACAAAAGAGCTACGCTGACATTAAAAGAAAAGATATAGAATTTGAAATTGGAGAGATGGTCATGCTTAAAGTTGCACCTTGGAAAGGCGTTGTTCGATTTGGTAAACGAGGGAAATTAAATCCAAGGTATATTGGACCATTCAAGATTATTGATCGTGTCGGACCAGTAGCTTACCGACTTGATTTACCTCAACAACTCGCGGCTGTACATAACACTTTCCACGTCTCGAATTTGAAGAAATGTTTTGCTAAAGAAGATCTCACTATTCCATTAGATGAAATCCAAATCAACGAAAAACTTCAATTCATCGAAGAACCCGTAGAAATAATGGATCGTGAGGTTAAAAGACTTAAGCAAAACAAGATACCAATTGTTAAGGTTCGATGGAATGCTCGTAGAGGACCCGAGTTCACCTGGGAGAGTGAAGATCAGATGAAGAAGAAATACCCGCATCTATTTCCAGAAGATTCGTCAACACCTTCAACAGCTTAAAATTTCGGGACGAAATTTATTTAACGGGTAGGTACTGTAGTGACCCGAACTTTTCCATGTTTATATATATTAATTGAGATTGATATTTACATGATTAAATGTTTCCAACATGTTAAGCAATCAAACTTGTTAAGACTTGATTAATTGAAATATGTTTCATATAGACAATTGACCACCCAAGTTGACCGGTGATTCACGAACGTTAAAACTTGTAAAAACTATACGATGACATATATATGGTTATATATATAGTTAAAATGTTTTTATTATAAGTATGTATCTCATTAGGTATTTTAACAATGAGTTATATACATAAAAATGAGACTATTAATTTAAGAAACTCGAAAACGATATATATAACGATTATCGTTATAACAACGTCTTACTAGGTACATATGAATCATATTAAGATATTGATACACTTGGTTAATTATGTTAAATGATAAGTAAATATATTATTAAGTGTATTAACAATGAAATACATATGTAAAAATAAGACTACTAACTTAATGATTTCGAAACGAGACATATATGTAACGATTATCGTTGTAACGACATTTAACTGTATATACATCATACTAAGATATATTATATATCATAATATCATGATAATATAATAATTTAACATCTCATTTGTTATAATAAACAATGGGTTAACAACATTCAACAAGATCGTTAACCTAAAGGTTTCAAAACAACATTTACATGTAACGACTAACGACGACTTAACGACTCAGTTAAAATGTATATACATGTAGTGTTTTAATATGTATTCATACACTTTTGAAAGACTTCAAGACACTTATCAAAATACTTCTACTTAACAAAAATGCTTACAATTACATCCTCGTTCAGTTTCATCAACAATTCTACTCGTATGCACCCGTATTCGTACTCGTACAATACACAGCTTTTAGATGTATGTACTATTGGTATATACACTCCAATGATCAGCTCTTAGCAGCCCATGTGAGTCACCTAACACATGTGGGAACCATCATTTGGCAACTAGCATGAAATATCTCATAAAATTACAAAAATATGAGTAATCATTCATGCCTTATTTACATGAAAACAAAATTACATATCCTTTATATCTAATCCATACACCAACGACCAAAAACACCTACAAACACTTTCATTCTTCAATTTTCTTCATCTAATTGATCTCTCTCAAGTTCTATCTTCAAGTTCTAAGTGTTCTTCATATATTTTACAAGTTCTAGTTACATAAAATCAAGAATACTTTCAAGTTTGCTAGCTCACTTGCAATCTTGTAAGGTGATCATCCAACCTCAAGAAATCTTTGTTTCTTACAGTAGGTTATCATTCTAATACAAGGTAATAATCATATTCAAACTTTGGTTCAATTTCTATAACTATAACAATCTTATTTCAAGTGATGATCTTACTTGAACTTGTTTTCGTGTCATGATTCTGCTTCAAGAACTTCGAGCCATCCAAGGATCCGTTGAAGCTAGATCCATTTTTCTCTTTTCCAGTAGGTTTATCCAAGGAACTTAAGGTAGTAATGATGTTCATAACATCATTCGATTCATACATATAATACTATCTTATGCGAAGGTTTAAACTTGTAATCACTAGAACATAGTTTAGTTAATTCTAAACTTGTTCGCAAACAAAAGTTAATCCTTCTAACTTGACTTTTAAAATCAACTAAACACATGTTATATATCTATATGATATGCTAACTTAATGATTTAAAACCTGGAAACACGAAAAACACCGTAAAACAGGATTTACGCCGTCGTAGTAACACCGCGGGCTGTTTTGGGTTAGTTAATTAAAAACTATGATAAACTTTGATTTAAAAGTTGTTATTCTGAGAAAATGATTTTTATTATGAATATGAAACTATATCAAAAAATTATGGTTAAACTCAAAGTGGAAGTATGTTTTCTAAAATGGTCATCTAGACGTCGTTCTTTCGACTGAAATGACTACCTTTACAAAAATGACTTGTAACTTATTTTTCCGACTATAAACCTATACTTTTTCTGTTTAGATTCATAAAATAGAGTTCAATATGAAACCATAGCAATTTGATTCACTCAAAACGGATTTAAAATGAAGAAGTTATGGGTAAAACAAGATTGGATAATTTTTCTCATTTTAGCTACGTGAAAATTGGTAACAAATCTATTCCAACCATAACTTAATCAACTTGTATTGTATATTATGTAATCTTGAGATACCATAGACACGTATACAATGTTTCGACCTATCATGTCGACACATCTATATATATTTCGGAACAACCATAGACACTCTATATGTGAATGTTGGAGTTAGCTATACAGGGTTGAGGTTGATTCCAAAATATATATAGTTTGAGTTGTGATCAATACTGAGATACGTATACACTGGGTCGTGGATTGATTCAAGATAATATTTATCGATTTATTTCTGTACATCTAACTGTGGACAACTAGTTTTAGGTTACTAACGAGGACAGCTGACTTAATAAACTTAAAACATCAAAATATATCAAAAGTGTTGTAAATATATTATGAACATACTTTGATATATATGTATATATTGTTATAGGTTCGTGAATCAACCAGTGGCCAAGTCTTACTTCCCGACGAAGTAAAAATCTGTGAAAGTGAGTTATAGTCCCACTTTTAAAATCTAATATTTTTGGGATGAGAATACATGCAGGTTTTATAAATGATTTACAAAATAGACACAAGTACGTGAAACTACATTCTATGGTTGAATTATCAAAATCGAATATGCCCCTTTTTATTAAGTCTGGTAATCTAAGAATTAGGGAACAGACACCCTAATTGACACGAATCCTAAAGATAGATCTATTGGGCCTAACAAACCCCATCTAAAGTACCGGATGCTTTAGTACTTCGAAATTTATATCATATCCGAAGGGTGTCCCGGAATGATGGGGATATTCTTATATATGCATCTTGTTAATGTCGGTTACCAGGTGTTCACCATATGAATGATTTTTATCTCTATGTATGGGATGTATATTGAAATATGAAATCTTGTGGTCTATTATTATGATTTGATATATATAGGTTAAACCTATAACTCACCAACATTTTTGTTGACGTTTTAAGCATGTTTATTCTCAGGTGATTATTAAGAGCTTCCGCTGTCGCATACTTAAATAAGGATGAGATTTGGAGTCCATGCTTGTATGATATTGTGTAAAAACTGCATTCAAGAAACTTATTTTGTTGTAACATATTTGTATTGTAAACCATTATGTAATGGTCGTGTGTAAACAGGATATTTTAGATTATCATTATTTGATAATCTACGTAAAGTTTTTTTTAAAACCTTTATTGATGAAATAAAGGTTATGGTTTGTTTTAAAATGAATGCAGTCTTTGAAAAACGTCTCATATAGAGGTCAAAACCTCGCAACGAAATTAATTAATATGGAACGTTTTTAATCAATAAGAACGGGACATTTCATCGTCAACCCCCGAAGTCCTTAAGTTGTAACAATGACCCGGGAACCTCTAAACCACCAGGTTTTTCTAAACCGTTGTGGAAAACGACAACTAGTATTAGGGGAACATCATATATCCCTAGAAACTTGGCAAAACGAACCAAAACCGAAGAAGAAGAAACAAGCGAGTCGGAATAAGATAGTTGTATTCGTATGGTGTAATATATGTAATATAATGTGCTTATGCTTTATGATATATGTAAAAATTGCTTGTATTAATAAGTAATTTTTTTTTATGAATGTAACTCTTGTCTATTTTACAGTATAAAAACACAAAATGGGTAGACAACCCAATATTTTAAGAGACCTACCCGGAGACATGATTGATGAAATCTTGTCTAGAGTCGGTCAGAATTCTTCGGCACAACTATTTACGACGAAATCAGTTTGTAAGACATTCGAAGAACGTTCCAAGAATGCCTTGATTTATAAAAGGCTTTCGTTCGAAAGATGGGGGATATCACATTGGGAAATCCATAAGTTACGATGTGTTTACTTTGACGCATATATTGCGGGGAACCCAAATGCTATTTTACGCAACGGGTTAAGAAATTATTTTGACTCAATATATCCGAATATAGGACTTCGTGATTTAGAAAAAGTGGCTAACATGCAACATAAAGAAGCATGTTATGCTTACGGGTTAGTAATGTTCGCTTCTCACCAAAGTGAGAACAAGAACATCGGACTACAACTATTAAACAAAATGTTCCCACAAGTGACGGAGTCTGTAATTGAGGTAAGAAATGAGGTTTTTAGGTTATTAAGAGACTGTTGGTCATTACGTAACCTTCATCCTTTTGACGATGTTACAACACATTGTCTTACTATAGGTCACAACGGTTATGTTCCACAAAACCAAGGATGGGAAGTGGTATTAGTAAAACCAGAATGCATGACTTGTTTCTGGATGTATGAATTACGTGTCTTTATTACCTTTGCTGAACGCCTTATTTATTAACTAGAATTATCTTCGCAACTACTTTGTATCAAAGTTTTATGTGCTATATTTCATACTATATGTAAAAAAAAGTGGTATTGTAAGTTTGCAAGTTATTGTATAAATGTTTGAACGCGAAATATTATTATAATCAGTTTTTCATATAGAATTGTAGTAGTTGAATTGTATATTAGCTACTAAGTATGAACTTAACGGGTAGGTACTACCCAAATTTAAACTTATAAAACGCTAATATGAAGAAAAAGCTTTTATAAATGAGTTCATATTATGCTAAGAAATACTATTAACTACTCTTAATATTCTGTATGATTAACTTGTTCCATTTGACTATTTTGAAGAAAATGGCACCGACTACTCGACACACCGTGAATATGAATGAAGAGGAATTCTGTACTTTTCTAGCTTCAAACATAGACGCAGTACAGGCTGCGCTACATACCAACAATAACCTTGGATCTAGCAGTACAGGAAATCATATAGGATGCACCTATAAAGAATTCACTGCCTGCAAACCTTTGGAATTTGATGGAACCGAAGGACCGATCGGATTGAAACGGTGGACCGAGAAGGTCGAATCGGTGTTTGCCATAAGTAAGTGTACTGAAGAGGACAAAGTGAAGTACGCTACGCATACCTTCACAGGTTCTGCGTTAACATGGTGGAATACCTATCTAGAGCAAGTGGGACAAGATGATGCTTACGCACTACCGTGGTCAGCATTCAAGCACTTGATGAACGAGAAGTACCGTCCCAGAACCGAGGTCAATAAGCTCAAGACAGAACTTAGAGGGTTACGAACCCAAGGATTTGATATTACCACGTACGAAAGATGATTCACAGAATTATGCCTATTGTGTCCGGGAGTGTTCGAAGATGAGGAAGAGAAGATCGACACGTTTGTGAAAGGATTACCGGAAAGAATCCAAGAAGATATAAGTTCACACGAGCCCGCCTCCATACAACAGGCATGTAGAATGGCTCACAAACTAGTGAACCAGATTGAAGAAAGAATTAAAGAACAGACTGCTGAAGAGGCAAATGTGAAGCAAGTCAAAAGAAAGTGGGAGGAAAACGGTGATAAGAATCACCAATACAACAACAACAGCAATTACAACAATAATCGCAACAATTATCCCAACAATCGCAACATCAATCGCAACTACAACAAACGGCCCAACAACAACAACAACAACAACAACAACAGCAACAACAACAACAACAACAACAACAACTACAACAATCATCCCAACAACAATAACAACCGCAACAACAACAACAATCAGAAGCAGCTATGCCAAAGGTGTGAAAAGTATCACTCGGGGTTCTGCACCAAATTTTGCAACAAGTGTAAAAGAAATGGTCATAGCGCGGTGAAGTGTGAGGTCTACGGACCAGGGGTTAACAGAACGAAAGGAACAAATGGTGTCAGAACGAGTAATGGCGGAGCAAGTAGTGTCGGAGCAAGTTATGCCAATGTAGTTTGTTATAAATGTGGAAAACCGGGCCACATTATTAGAAATTTCCCGAACCAGGAGAACACGAATGGACAAGGCCGCGGAAGAGTTTTCAATATTAATGCGGCAGAGGCACAGGAAGACCCGGAGCTTGTTACGGGTACGTTTCTTATTGAAAATAAATATGCTTACGTTTTATTTGATTCGGGTGTGGATAGAAGCTATATGAGTAGAGATTTTTGTGCTAAATTAAGTTGTCCATTGACGCCGTTGGATAGTAAATTTTTACTCGAATTAGCAAACGGTAAATTAATTTCTGCAGATAATATATGCCGGAATCGAGAAATTAAACTGGGTAGCGAAACATTTAAGATTGACTTGATACCAGTAGAGTTAGGGAGTTTTGATGTGATAATCGGTATGGACTGGTTGAAAGAAGTGAAAGCAGAGATCGTTTGTTACAAAAATGCAATTCGCATTATACGAGAAAAAGGAAAACCCTTAATGGTGTACGGAGAAAAGGGCAACACGAAACTACATCTTATTAGTAATTTGAAGGCACAAAAACTAATAAGAAAAGGTTGCTATCCTGTTCTAACACACGTCAAGAAAGTACAAACTGAAGAAAAGAGCATCAATGATGTTCCCGTCGCAAAAGAATTTCCCGATGTATTTCCGAAAGAATTACCGGGATTACCCCCACATCGATCCGCTGAATTTCAAATAGATCTTGTACCAGGAGCTGCACCAATAGCTCGTGCTCCTTACAGACTCGCACCCAGCGAGATGAAAGAACTACAAAGCCAATTACAAGAACTTTTAGAGCGAGGTTTCATTCGACCAAGCACATCACCGTGGGGAGCTCCTGTTTTGTTTGTCAAGAAGAAAGATGGTACATTCAGGTTGTGTATCGACTACCGAGAGTTGAACAAACTTACCATAAAGAACCGCTACCCACTACCGAGAATCGACGACTTATTTGATCAACTACAATGCTCGTCTGTTTATTCAAAGATTGACTTACGTTCCTGGTTTCATTAAATGCGGGTGAAAGAAGATGATATTCCAAAGACTGCTTTCAGAACACGTTACGGTCATTACGAGTTTATGGTCATGCCGTTTGGTTTAACTAATGCACCAGCTGTGTTCATGGACCTTATGAACCAAGTGTGTGGACTATACCTTGACAAGTTTGTCATTGTTTTCATTGATGACATACTTATTTACTCAAAGAATGACCAAGAACACGGTGAACATTTGAGAAAGGTGTTAGAAGTATTGAGGAAGGAAGAATTGTACGCTAAGTTTTCAAAGTGTGCATTTTGGTTGGAAGAAGTTCAATTCTTCGGTCACATAGTGAACAAAGAAGGTATTAAGGTGGATCCGGCAAAGATAGAAACTGTTGAAAAGTGGGAAACCCCAAAAACTCCGAAACACATACGCCAGTTTTTAGGACTAGCTGGTTACTACAGAAGGTTCATCCAAGATTTTTCCAGAATAGCAAAACCCTTGACTGCATTAACGCATAAAGGGAAGAAATTTGAATGGAAAGATGAACAACAGAAAGCGTTTCAATTGTTAAAAAAAAAAGTTAACTACGACACCTATATTGTCATTGCCTGAAGGGAATGATGATTTTGTGATTTATTGTGACGCATCAAAGCAAGGTCTCGGTTGTGTATTAATGCAACGAACGAAGGTGATTGCTTATGCGTCTAGACAATTGAAGATTCACGAACAAAATTATATGACGCATGATTTGGAATTAGGCGCGGTTGTTTTTGCATTAAAGACTTAGAGGCACTACTTATATGGGGTTAAAAGTATTATATATACCGACCACAAAAGTCTTCAGCACATATTTAATCAGAAACAACTGAATATGAGGCAGCGTAGGTGGATTGAATTGTTGAATGATTACGTCTTTGAGATTCGTTACCACCCGGGGAAGGCAAATGTGGTAGCCGACGCCTTGAGTAGGAAGGACAGAGAACCCATTCGAGTAAAATCTATGAATATAATGATTCACAATAACCTTACTACTCAAATAAATGAGGCTCAACAAGGAGTTCTAAAAGAGGGAAATTTAAAGGATGAAATACCCAAAGGATCGGAGAAGCATCTTAATATTCGGGAAGACGGAACCCGGTATAGGGCTGAAAGGATTTGGGTACCAAAATTTGGAGAAATGAGAGATATGGTACTTAGAGAAGCTCATAAAACCAGATACTCAATACATCCTGGAACGGGGAAGATGTACAAGGATCTCAAGAAACATTTTTGGTGGCCGGGTATGAAAGCCAATGTTGCTAAATACGTAGGAGAATGTTTGACGTGTTCTAAGGTCAAAGCTGAGCATCAGAAACTATCAGGTCTACTTCAACAACCCGAAATCCCGGAATGGAAATGGGAAAACATTACCATGGATTTCATCACTAAATTGCCAAGGACTGCAAGTGGTTTTGATACTATTTGGGTAATAGTTGATCGTCTCACCAAATCAGCACACTTCCTGCCAATAAGAGAAGATGACAAGATGGAGAAGTTAGCATGACTGTATTTGAAGGAAGTCGTCTCCAGACATGGAATACCAATCTCTATTATCTCTGATAGGGATGGCAGATTTATTTCAAGATTCTGGCAGACATTACAGCAAGCATTAGGAACGCGTCTAGACATGAGTACTGCCTATCATCCACAAACTGATGGGCAGAGCGAAAGGACGATACAAATGCTTGAAGACATGCTACGAGCATGTGTTATTGATTTTGGAAACAGTTGGGATCGACATCTACCGTTAGCAGAATTTTCCTACAACAACAGCTACCATTCAAGCATTGAGATGACGTCGTTTGAAGCACTTTATGGTAAAAAGTGCAGGTCTCCAATTTGTTGGAATGAAGTGGGGGATAGACAGATTACGGGTCCGGAGATTATACAAGAAACTACCGAGAAGATCATCCAAATTCAACAATGGTTGAAAACCACCCAAAGTCGACAAAAGAGCTACGCTGACATTAAAAGAAAAGATATAGAATTTGAAATTGGAGAGATGGTCATGCTTAAAGTTGCACCTTGGAAAGGCGTTGTTCGATTTGGTAAATGAGGGAAATTAAATCCAAGGTATATTGGACCATTCAAGATTATTGATCGTGTCGGACCAGTAGCTTACCAACTTGAATTACCTTAACAACTCGCGGCTGTACATAACACTTTCCACGTCTCGAATTTGAAGAAATGTTTTGCTAAAGAAGATCTCACTATTCCATTAGATGAAATCCAAATCAACGAAAAACTTCAATTCATCGAAGAACCCGTCGAAATAATTGATCGTGAGGTTAAAAGACTTAAGCAAAACAAGATACCAATTGTTAAGGTTCGATGGAATGCTCGTAGAGGACCCGAGTTCACCTGGGAACGAGAAGATCAGATGAAGAAGAAATACCCGCATTTATTTCCAGAAGATACGTCAACACCTCCAACTGCTTAAAATTTCGGGACGAAATTTATTTAACGGGTAGGTACTGTAGTGACCCGAACTTTTCCATGTTTATATATATATTAAATGAAATTGTTATTTACATGATTAAGTGTTTCCAACATGTTAAGCAATCAAACTTGTTAAGACTTGATTAATTGAAATAGGTTTCATATAGACAATTGACCACCCAAGTTGAACGGTGATTCACGAACGTTAAAACTTGTAAAAACTATATGATGACTTATATATATGGATATATATATATAGTTAACATGGTATTATGATAAGTAAACATATCATTAAGTATATTAACAATGAACTACATATGTAAAAACAAGACTACTAACTTAATGATTTTGAAACGAGACATATATGTAACGATTATCGTCGTAACGACATTTAATGTATATATATCATATTAAGAGATATTTATACATCATAATATCATGATAATATAATAATTTAAAATCTCATTTGATATTATAAATATTGGGTTAATAACACTTAACAAGATCGTTAACCTAAAGGTTTCAAAACAACACTTACATGTAACGACTAACGATGACTTAACGACTCAGTTAAAATGTATATACATGTAGTGTTTTAATATGTATTCATACACTTTTGAAAGACTTCAAGACACTTATCAAAATACTTCTACTTAACAAAATGGTTACAATTACATCCTCGTTCAGTTTCATCAACAATTCTACTCGTATGCACCCGTATTCGTACTCGTACAATACACAGCTTTTAGATGTATGTATTATTGGTATATACACTCCAATGATCAGCTTTTAGAAGCCCATGTGAGTCACCTAACACATGTGGGAACTATCATTTGGCAACTAGCATGAAATATCTCATAAAATTACAAAAATATGAGTAATCATTCATGACTTATTTACATGAAAACAAAATTACATATCCTTTATATCTAATCCATACATCAACAAACAAAAACACCTACAAACACTTTCATTCTTCAATTTTCTTAATCTAATTGATCTCTCTCAAGTTCTATCTTCAAGTTCTAAGTGTTCTTCATAAATTCCAAAAGTTCTAGTTTCATAAAATCAAGAATACTTCCAAGATTGCAAGTTTACTTCCAAGTTTTCTAAATCCATTCCAAGTAATCATCCAAGATCAAGAAACCTTTGTTACTTACAGTAGGTTATCTTTCTAATACAAGGTAATAATCATATTCAAACTTTAATTCAATTTCTATAACTATAACAATCTTATTTTGAGTGGAAATCTTACTTGAAATTGTTTTCGTGTCATGATTCTGCTTCAAGAACTTTCAAGCCATCCAAGGATCCTTTGAAGCTAGATTCATTTTTCTCATTTCCAGTAGGTTTATCCAAGGAACTTGAGGTAGTAATGATGTTCATAACATCATTTGATTCATACATAAAAAGTTGTCTTATTCAACGTTATAAACTTGTAATCACTAGAACATAGTTTAGTTAATTCTAAACTTGTTCGCAAATAAATTTAATCCTTCTAACTAGACTTTTAAAATCAATTAAACACATGTTCTATATCTATATGATATGCTAACTTAATGATTTAAAACCCGGAAACACGATAAACACCATAAAACTGGATATACGCCGTCGTAGTAAAACCAGGGGCTGTTTTGGTTGGGATAATTAAAAGCTAAGAAGAACTTTGATTTAAAAGCTATACTTCTGGAAAAATGATTTTTCTTATTAACATGAAACTATATCCAAAAATTATGGTTAAACTCAAAGTGAAAGTATGTTTTTCAAAATGGTCATCAAGATGTCGTTCTTTCGACGGAAATGACTAGCTCTTTCAAAAACGACTTGTAACTTGTATTTCCAACTACAAACTTATAATTTTTCTATTTAGATTTATAAAGTTAAGTTCAATACGAAACTGTGGCTACTGGAATCACTCAAAACGGATTAGAAACGAAGAAATGGCGAGTAAAACAAGATTGATAAAAACTACTCATTTTACCTACGTGAAAGTTAGTAATAAATCTATTCCAACCATAACCTAATCAACTTATATTGTATATTATGTAATCTTGAGATACCATAGACACGTATACAATGTTTCGACCTATCATGTCGACCCATCTGTATATATATTGCGGAACAACCATAGACACTCTATATGTGAATGTTGGAGTTAGCTATACAGGGTTGAGGTTGATTCCAAAATATATATATAGTTTGAGTTGTAATCAATACTGAGATATGTATACACTGGGTCGTGGATTGATTCAAGATATATATATATATATTAATTTATTCATGTACGATCAATTGTGGACTTCGAACATCGGACCGCTAACTGGACAACTAAAAATCATCAACACGTAATAAAGAAAATATTGTGAATATATTTCGATTATATTTTGATATATGCATATATTGTTATAGGTTCGTGAATCAACCCGTGGCCAAGTCAAATTCTCGACGAAGTGATATTTGGTGAAAGTGAGTTATAGTCCCACTTTTAAAATCTAATATTTTTGGGATGAGAATACATGCAGGTTTTATAAATGATTTACAAAATAGACACAAGTACGTGAAACTACATTCTATGGTTGAATTATCGAAATCAAATATGCCCCTTTTTTATTAAGTCTGGTAATCTAAGAATTAGGGAACAGACACCCTAATTGACGCGAATCCTAAAGATAGATCGATTGGGCTTAACAAACCCCATCCAAAGTACCGGATACTTTAGTACTTCGAAATTTATATCATATCCGAAGGGTGTCCCGGAATGATGGGAATATTCTTATATATGCATCTTGTTAATGTCGGTTACCAGGTGTTCACCATATGAATGATTTTTATCTCTATGTATGGGATGTATATTGAAATATGAAATCTTGTGGTCTATTGTTACAATTTGATATATATAGGTTAAACCTATAACTCACCAACATTTTTGTTGACGTTTAAAGCATGTTTATTCTCAGGTGAATATTAAGAGCTTCCGCTGTCGCATACTTAAATATGGACAAGATTTGGTGTCCATGCTTGTATGATATTGTGTAAAAACTACATTCAAGAAACTTCTTTCGTTGTAACATATTTGTATTGTAAACCATTATGTAATAGTCGTGTGTAAACAGGATATTTTAGATTATCATTATGTGATAATCTGCATTAAGCTTTTTAAACCTTTATTGATGAAATAAAGGTTATGGTTTGTTTTAAAATGAATGCAGTCTTTGAAAAACGTCTCATATAGAGGTCAAAACCTCGCAACGAAATCAATTAATATGGAATGTTTTTAATCAATAAGAACGGGACATTTCATTTGACTCATGTTTTTATTGGCCAACCATTTTCAAAGATGCACACCACATGGTTAAAACTTGTGATGCATGTCAAAGATCCGGTAACATCTCAAAAAGGGACGAAATGCCACAAAAAGGCATTCTTGTATGTGAAGTATTTGACATTTAGGGTATTGACTTCATGGGTCCATTTTCCGCATCGAATAAATGCAAATACATCCTTGTGGCAGTTGACTACATTTCTAAATGGGCCGAAGCAAAAGCTTTACCCACAAATGATGCTCGTGTTGTTGTGAACTTCCTAAAAAACCTATTTTCAAGTTTTGGGATTCCAAAAGCATTAATCAGTGATCGTGGAACTCATTTTACAAATTAATTACTCGAGAAAGTACTTAAAAAGTACGGAGTTAATCATCGTTTCTCAACTTCTTACCACCCTCAAACGAGTGGTCAAGTTGAAAACACAAATCGAGGTCTTAAACGGATTTTAGAAAGAACGGTTAAAAATAATCCTAAAATCTGGCATCGAAAGTTAGATGATGCGCTTTGAGCATTTAGAACTGCATTCAAAATGCCCATTGGTACTACACCTTTTCCGATTAATTTATGGTAAGGCGTGTCATCTACTGTCGAAGTTGAACACAAGGCATATTGGGCTTTAAGAGAATGTAACACTGACCTTGTGGAAGCCGGAGAAAACCGATTCTTACAACTTAATGAATTAGACGAATTAAGACTACAAGCTTATGAAAACTCTAAAACATACAAAGAGAAAACTAAGAGATGGCACGATGCACAATTAAAAGAAAGGAAAGAATTCGAACAAGGGGATAAAGTATTAGTTTTCCAATCTCGTTTTAAGTTTTCAGCTGGAAAACTTAGATCCCGGTGGACTGGGCCATATATAATAAAACAGGTTTTTCCATCTGGATATGCAGTGTTATATAGCAAAGACGGTGGAACTTTCAAGGTGAACGGTCATCTACTCAAATTATACTTTGACGAAATCAACACTACGGAAAGAGACGAAATCACCTTCTACCCTAAGGACAAGTAAATTCAGGGTAACTTTAAGGTTTTCAACTCCATTCTCGATCTTTAGTTTTATTTTTAAGAGTGGGGTTTGTTCGGTCTTTCCCGAGCAGACACTAAAGAACTAGTCTTCTCCCTCCATTCTACCTTTTTATTTTCGTTTCATTTTTATTTATTGTTCATTTTCAAGATGAGCAATCAATATGTCTACAACCACTTCCTTTTGATGTGAAATAATATTTTACCGAGGGATGTGGTATTAGATATAAAGAGTAGATGCGATCAGGCGAGAAAAGAAATAAGACAAGAACTTAATGAGAAAAATTATGCAAAAGGCAATTCAAAATCAGCTAAGAAGCGTCGTGCGCGTCATTTGGGCAAGTGTGTAAAATGTGGAAAACCGACCCATTACGGAAATTGCCCAAAGAACCAGACGGACTCTAATTACGAGTACGTAACCTTGTGCCAAGAAGGGCCTTTTAAATGTTCAGAGGAAAACCTCTTAAACCAATGAGGTTACGCCTACGAAGCCATGGGGGGCGAAATGGTACGACTTTACTATGAGGCTAGTCAACGCGGTTTCACCATCTAAATCTTTTTCTCGCCAATTGTGTGTTTATGCATTTGTGTGTTTATGTTTTGGTGTGTTTTAATTTGTATTTGTTTGTTGTGTGTCTTATTAAAAAAAAGTCTACCATTTAAAATTGATGAACCTTGAGTTCAACCTGTTTTCATTGAAAACGATAATGTTAAGTGTAACAACTGAATTGTCGTTCTTCAAATTGCACGAAATTTATTGTTGGATTCATAAGATATCTTTTAAATAGTAAACCACAAAAACAAAAGAAAAAATTTTTCTACTAAAAATATACTTTTTTATCAATAACCGTAAAAATATATAACTTATAAACTTTGTCGTGGGTAATGATAGGTGTAACAACCGAGATTATCTCTACCTAGTTGATAGGAAACAAAGTTTTAAGTTTGAAAATTAGTTGGTTTGAAAGTATATATATATATATATATATATATATATATATATATATATATATATATATATATATATATATATATATATATATATATAATAGAGTGTATTTTAAATTTATTTAATTTTTATTTTTCATGTACTTGTTTTAATATTTTAAAATATTAATTTTCTTTTATTTTAAAAAAATAATAAAAAATAAAAAATAAAAAAATAAATAGAGTGTTTTGTTTTATTTCAATTTTGTTTTCGAAAAATATTAAAACTTTAACTTTTAATGAATTAAATTTTATAAATTGAATTTAAAAATTTATAATCGGATAAAGACTACGTATAACAACTGAAATTTCCGTTATAACAAATATAAATTTATAAAAATATATTTTTAAAAATTTGATTACTTATAAAGTTGAAAAAAAAATGGCCTTAAAGCTTACGCGAAACGCGTAGTAATCCACGCGAAACGCGTAATTTGAAAAGTCAGAACCCTTATCTGTCGACCAGCTCTTGTTCTTCACACTCTATTCTTTTTTTTTCTGTTTGCTGGTGACGAGAAGGATACCCAAAAACCACAAAAATAGTTTACAAAAATTAAATAAACACTCTCAATCTCCTCCAATTCTTCAATCTTTCAACATGCCTAGATTGGTAAGGGTCCTAAACCCATTTTACCACTTGTTCTTGAAGTTTTTCATTATTTATTTTTATAGCTTTAATCCGAATTAATGCATGTTATTGTTGAATTTTTCTTGATTAATGCTATAACTATGTTGTTAGTATGATATTAAACTCGATTAGCATGAGAATTTGATGTTTAATTGATTATTTTAAAGTTAGGGTTTATACATATTGGGGAAATTGATGAATTGCTATTGAAGTGTGTTATTTTGGTTATAATTAGATGTTTTTAACTGTTTTGATAGTAGTTAGAACCTTTGAACATGAGTTTGATTTTTTGATTTTGTGATTTTTCTTTTTAGTCTAAATTTGATAATTTTTGTTATTGACATAAATCAAGTATAAATTGTAATGATACTAAGGATTATTTGGAAGCTGAAATGCATGCAATGTGATTGAATTGAATTATATATGCTTAGTTCATTGAATGTTTCCACTTGTGAATTAAACTTTGTTTATGAAACTTGATTTATGATTATGATTTTTTTGGTTTATTTTTATTTGTTTTAATTTTTAGAAGTAAAACTTTAACTGTTGTTGAAATATTTGTTCATGTGGTGTTGAAAACAAGCTTGAATGTTGAATATGGATTCCTTGCTAATATTAACACACCCAATTGGGACGATTTTCTTGTTTTAAAATGTTATGCAGGGATTATTTAGAATGAGGGCTGTAAACTAACAACAAGAAGAGGAACAAGTAACACCACAAATGGAACAACAACTCCAAACCCTACATCCGAACCTGAGATTCCCTAATGATGTACCTCAACGGGTACAAAATGTTAAGGACTTACTTTCTCTGATCCATAGAAACACCTCTCCAGTTTACATTGTAGATTGGACTCCCTTAGGACCGCCAGTCAACTTAGATACACAAATAAGGCAGATTTAAAACCAAAGTTTCACAAACGAATTTGGGGTAAATTTGGTTTTTAATGATTTTGAGAGGTTGTTTAGTTTAAATAGTCCTGTATATACAGAATGGTGCTTAGAATTCTATTCTACTGTTAGAATGAGCATACACCCAGAAACTATCGATGATACTAATTTTCTACAATTTAGGCTGGGTGGGGTAGATAGAAGAATGTCCCTAAGTGACGTGACTAACGCATTAGGGATTTACACCATTGAGGAGATGTTGACTCCCGGTTTTAGGGAGTATATTTTTACTGGGGCTAGATATACAGGTAATTATGATTCTGGGAGAGTTTGGCAATCTTTTACTCGTAGAAATACATATGAGGCTGGCCAAGAATCATACCTAAAGATCAATGATGTTCGGTTTAGAATAATTCATAAATTTATAGCGAACACAATAAACCAAAGGTCATTTGGTAATACAGATAAAATTAATTATATTGAGCTTTGGTATTTAGATGTGATCAGAGATAGGGAGACTTTTGTTAGTATACCCTATGGAGTTGCCTACTTCTTGGCTCATGTAGGTAAAGGTGCTAGAGGATCAAGTGACATGTCGAGGGGTCACTATATCACTTGTTTAGGATTGGAGGTGTATAAGACAGCAAAAGCAATACAAGTGAGGGGTGGGGTACGAAGTTTAAGACGATAAGAAGTTGTTGCTCCTGCTCCTATGGAGGAAGATGACGAACCTGAGAGAGATACTAGGAGAAGACGGAGACAGCCAGATCAGGCTAGTTCGTCTAATGTAGGTACTTCTGATTTCAATATGTTACAAAATTTGTTTAATTCATTGAGTTTAGATGTAAGAAACTCATATGAAAATTGGGGACAGAGATCAGAAAACCAGTACACTAGTTTGTCTCGACAATTAGGGGACATAAGGGGTACCCAACTAGCTCAGGGTAATATTTTAGAAAACATCCGATATGATCAAAGGGGCCAGGGAGCACAACTTGAGTGGGCACATCATCAGGCATATCTATACGCAGCTAATCCACAGAATTATGCACCCTCAGTCTTTCCTTCATACACCCCATGGCAAGCACCCGGTGATCCTCTCCCTCCACCTTATGACCTCAATGCTGCTCTAGCTGCAAGTCAGGATGCCTATCGGCGTTTTTACGAGGAACAACGCCAAAATGAACAGCGGCGGCAACAGTAACAGGAAGAGGAAAATCAAGGAGGCCCAGTATGGCCGTTTTTCTAGTTTTTAGTTTTAAAACAATTTATTTTTATTTTTATCTTGTTTGTAAAAAAATGATTTTTATGGTGTGTGTTATGTATTTACTTGTACTTTTAATTTTTTTTATATATACAAAAATTTTAAGTGTGGGGTAAAATTTTTGTACTACTAAAGTACAACCCCATCTTTTGTGTGATTAACATGTTTGTTGACAGGTACTTATGATGATGATGCATTCAACATAACGAAAAACTACATTTATATTGTGATATGAGGATTGGATATGTTCATACGATAAGCATTTTACAATGTCCAATTACTTAACAAAGGAAGTTCCAAATACTTTACACTTTTTGTCCTCTCAAATTTATACATTTAATCTAATTTTATGTAATGAGGGCATTACATAATCTTAAGTGTGGGGTGGGAGTATATAAATTCTCGAGAACTTATAACTTGGTGGTTTTTACTAAAAATTTTGAAAATTTTTAAACAAATATATCTATTCAATTTTTAAGGTAATTACGAACAATTAAAGATTAGGTGTCAAAAACCGATATTATTGTCTCCATACATTAAAAATACATAAGTTTATTTGATTAAAACCTATAAAAGAAAACCAAGTATAACGGAATTTATAAACCCATATATTTAAAACCATTTATCACATGTTTCTATGAAGTTTATTGCAGATATCATTGCTTTGGAATGTATAAACCTGAATATCCCATTGAAACGAGTAATAAAGGATGAATCAAGTCCATCCTTTAAGGAAGTAAAGTCTTCCAATATGACACACTTGCTAACTTATGTTAGAAGATGTAGTCCAGAACAGCTGTAGGTTGACGAAAAATCTTGAAAAGTCATCTCTGTCATCGGCTGAAAATCCACCTCACCTCAGCATCAAATAGGGTTTTTGGTGGTCGAACTTATCCTAACCATGAGATGGATTTGTCTCGTACAATGGGGGCACATTGCAAATTAACTTTTAAGACTAATGAATCTAATCCCCAGATGGATGATCTCTGTAAAGATCAACCGCATCTATGTTGATTGCGGTCAACATACATATGCCATAACAAATTGAAGTGTTCAAACTCATGGTTCACCGATGATATTTGGACACGATATAAGTTTCTTCTAAAACTTATGCTATTTTATGAACTATAATGTGTAAAACCATTTTTAGGACATTCGGTTTCAAGTTCCATGATACTTCAATCATAGGGGCGGATAGCTTGCTAATCGCCGACTGAGACTACGGTTTTCAGTTACCCTCGACCGGAATTGGAGGTTAAAACCGGAAAACATGTCTAGTATAAAAACTAGCATGCCATTTTATAAAATCATAAAACGTTTTCACAAGGTCCAATTTTCTCTAAGGATCCAAATTTTTAAAACCTTAATCACGAGTTTCAACTTTGTTTCTGTTGTCAGAATCTCATTTCGTGTGGTGTGCGTGTGATCCAATAAATATTGTGTAGTGTTTCTAATTTTTTCCTTATAGCGTGTGTTTTCATTTCTTGTGGAGTGTGTTGTGCGATTTAACTTTCGACATGGAAAAATATGTAATGTTCCGATACTATTTAAAAGATGTAATTGCTTGAGGACAAGCAACGTTCAAGTGTGGGGTATTTTGATATTAATTTAAACATACATATATTTCGACGCAATATCATTTATATTTCATCAGCTTTTAACGTTTACAAAGACATTCAAATGCATAAGTCACGAGAAAAACGACAAAAGTAAACACGAGCTTGAAGTTTGAAGAAACGACGATAAAACGATGGATTTAAACCAAATATATATCAAGATAATGTTACTCGAATGCAAGTTAAAGATGATCGAAGAAAAAGAGTTCAAATGAAAGTTCCAAGTCAATATACGTCAACACGCGATCAACAAAGAACAAACGCAAAAATAAAAATAAGAAAATTTTTGTTTCAACTTACGCGGATCGTGTAAGTATTCACGCGAAACGCGTAAGTTATGTTATAAATGTAGATTCAAACTTGCTCTTACGTGTATCGTGTGGCATATTACGTGGAACGCGTAATGTTATTACTCTTACGCGAAACGTGTGGTTCTATACGCGAAACGCATAATGTTCTGTCCAGATTCAGATCCAAAATTGCAAATGGGACGGTGGCTTTTATGTTTAATATTATTTCTTTTTCAGTGTTTACTGCAAAAAAGTATGCTAGTCTCTACCTACTACTTCAAGGGATAGAATTTAAATACGAGTATTATTATCAGTTGTACAGACAGAGGGAGAGTAGAACAGAGGGAGAGTAGAACAGAGAGAGTAGAGCAGAGAGAGATATATCAATTTTATTTTCACTAGTACCTAAGTACTCTGTATAATTTTATTTTCAGTTCGAATTAATTTTAAAAGTTCAATATTTAGGATAGTTTCAATATTAAGGGTGTATTGTTCGTGATTAAGGGTATTATTGTTCGAGTGAAAGGGTGTTGTTATTGTAATTTTTCTACCATTTGAAGTTAATGAAAGTGAAGATTTTTGTAAGTATAAGTATATTCTATTAAAATTATCGTTATCAATTTTTATCGTTATTATTATGTTTGTATACTTGTATTTTTATGTTTCCCCTAGTATAATGAGTAGCTAAATTTCCATAGTGTTTGCTTAGATGTAGAGCCCCTAGTGAAATGGATTGTTATCAATTGTAAAAATTAAAATGTAACTTAAGTATTTTAAACATTGAGCCTAATTAAAAGAACCATTATTATGTATTTAGATATTTAACCCTTGTCACTTAATTTATTAAATTCAAATAACGAAAGTGATTTTTATTTATATAAATTAAGCTTCAACATTAATAGTGATTTAGAAGAACTTATGAATAAGTTATTAACACTAATTTAGAAATAAAGTTCGGTGGTTTGGGTAATATCGTTAGTTATATAATAGTGATATTGTAAAAAGGGAAACCATTATGATTTGGGTTTTGGCGAAAGTCAAAACTAGATTGGGTCTCAATTTAAATACTTGGGGAATAGTAACTATCTAAATAAGATCAAATGAAAATTAGATTTAATTTAGTTTGTTGTAACTTTATATATTCGAAAGAAAAATATAAAGTTTATTACTATAACATTTTAATAGAGCTTAAATTCAAAACAATCCATGGATCTAAAGGTGAAACATTTAAGTGAACACTCCCATATATATATTGCAAATAATTATTATTATTATTTATTTACGTATTATTATACAGATGAAATAAAAATATAATCAATATACATCAGTTTAATAGTTACTGTTTTGTCACATCGAATATACCATACGCGGACCGTGTAGATATTCACACGAAACGCGTATCTTCAAAAATATACGCGGAACGCGTATAAATACACGCGAAACGCGAATGTACTAATACAGTACTGGTACGAATACTGTTTAAAATCCAAGTTTTAATTAAATCTTTTATTATTACTTTTAAAGTATTTAATTTATAATTAGTATAATTATTATAATTATCTTTAATTCATCTTTAATTTAATTAAAACTTATTATTTAGTTAATTTAAGTAAATTTGTATTTTATTTTATTGTTTAAAACAAATTCCTAATCATTTAGTTTTATTAAAAATTATTGTTTTACTTATTACCATTTAGTAATACATTTGTTCTATCACAAATAATATAGTTTTAATTAGTTCACTTTTAAGTTAATGATTATAAATTATGTAATCTTGTAATTTTAATTAATAAATAGTTCAATTAAATTAAGATTAAGTTACATTTTATTATTATGCTAAATATAAATTCCTAATCTAAAACCCCCTTTAAATTAAGTTTAACTTCAAAGACTATTAAAAACCATTAAACACTCCATCTCCCTGTGGAACGAATTAGATTTACCTATAAAACTAAACTACGCGAATAGGACTAGTTGCCTATATATGTGTGAAATCAGCCCGAATTCATTAAAACACCATATATATATAATAAAACAATTCGTGTAACAAAATCGCTCAAATCTGTTCATAAATAAAGGTATAGTTTCACCACATCACCAGGCATAATAGGGTCTTATGTTGTTTTACTACTTCTAGTAGATATAGCTTGAATTAATGTTCTAATTTCTCTAACAAGTTATTTAGATAAAATTCCCATATCCTTTTCTAAGTTAAGTATTAAAATTTTGATGATTACGATATAGTTAGGAAATTTTATATATAATAACATTATTTAATTCAGTTTAATTATGTATATATTCTTGTATCATGTCTGCTAATCCTTTACTTATGGTTTCTTTTTGCGAAATTTGAAAACATTTTCTTGTTCTAAAGCTGAAATAGGTTTTTCTTTTAATTCTTTTAACTCTTTTTCTAGGATTTCTATTTTATTTTGTAATGTAGTTATTTCACTATTAGATTCAATTTTAGCATTTTGTTGATTATTATTTACATAATACCAATCATGCAACTGAATGGCTAACTCAATTATTAATTGTTGTACTTCCTCGGGAGTTTTAGAAAGAGCTGAACCACCAGTGGCGGCATCAATTTCTTTTCTGGTAGTAATTGTTTTACTATTATAAAATTGCATCAATCTTTGAATATCACTTATGCCATCTTGAGGGCCTTGTTTAAATTGAATTATTTTATTTTGTAATCTTATCATTTTAGAAGGCGGAAAGAATCATTTTAAGAATATTTCAACCATTTGATCCCAAGTAGAGATTTTTTTTTCAGCAAGTTGATTAAACCAATCTTTAGCTTCTCCCTTAAGTGTCTAAGGAAAAAGTATGAGATAAATTTGTTCATCTTCTATTTCATTATATTAAATAGTGTGCATATACTAGTAAAATTGCGAAGATGTTGGTAAGCATCTTCCACAATAGTTCCATTAAATTGGCATTCCTTCTTAATTAAGTCGAATATTTGTTTTTCGATAGTGAAATTAGTCTTAATATTTGGTGGAACTATAGCAGTTCCATGAAATTTTCTTGAGGCTTTTAAGTGATCCTCTATAGAAAGTTTGGAATTATTCATTGTGATTTTTAAAGTATATTTTAATTATTAAATTGATCACCAATAAATGGCCGTCAACATCTATGTTCCGGCATGACCCTTTAAATCGGAAGCCCAACAACCTTTCCCTAAAGGAGGACAGTGTTTAATTAAGTTTATATTCTTATGAGTCCGCTGTGATTCCCCGGCAGCGGTGCCAAAAAGTTGATGTGTCAAAAGTGTGTGCAGAATTGCTTATCTTTTAATCTAACTTTTAAATTTATAAAATCTTAAAATGTTTTACGTTTAACACCCTAACGAGCAACAAAACCCGATTAGATGTAATATAGTATTTAGTAAGTTAAGGTTCGTCCCAAGAGAATGGGTGGATTCAGAAGATATAAGTTTGATTTTGAGATTTGATTCTTTTGATTAATAAAGAAATAAGAAATAAATAAATTGCAAGTAAATAAATTAAAGAAATAAAAATATTAAATAAAACACGTGCTTGAACATTTCACACCTTGTTCAAAATTGAATTTGAAATTAAGCTTAACTCAAATTTAATGAAGAATTAAGAATATCTAATCTACGACTAGTTGATCAGGTTAATCCTAGAATAGATGTCTAGATTTACCGCATGTTTAAGACCTGATAGAGGTGTAATGTGATTAATGAAATCCTGATTATACTTACTAGCTATAACCCTTACCATTATAATATTCTGATTTATTATTATGTTTAAGTTTACTAAGTTTAATCCTAGTGATGTTATAGTTAAAACTTAATAGTGTTTGCTTTTATTTAAATCAAATTTTTTAAACAGTGGTGTTTTAATCAGACATAAGACATAACAGCTAATCCAGAGATTCTGTCAAAATTAATATATCTTCACTAAGTGGATGAAGTCAGCGGCTTGGTCAACAAAGCCGGCGGCTTCATTGATTTTGTTGGATATTTTCGCCGAATACTATTTTTAATTCATCAGAGTTTGAATCGTAACAAAACTTCATAATAATAAGATGAAGCTGGCGGCTCTGGTATATGAAGCCGGCGGCTTCATACACCAGATCCGTTTTTCTGATTTGTTTCATACAATTCGACTGTTTATGCAATGTTCAGAAGGTGTTACATTAGTTCAAGCACATGTAAGGCTATGAACCCATAATTAACGAGATAACAATCAATAAAAGACAAGAAGAATTAAAGAAACTCATATCAACATAAAGGAATTGAAAGCAAAAGATTGATTGAATAACTTGAATGTTGTTGATAAATAAAAAAACCCTAATAAATTTGTGATTTGTCTCTGAATGCGGAGTACAATAAAATTTACTGCCTAAAACTGAACCAATGACCTCAATTTATATTTCAGCAACTGCCACCCCAAGTCGGCGGCTTGGATGTGAAGCTGGCTGCTTTATAGTAACTTGGATGGGCCTACGTTAAACGTGATCCTGAAGCGTATGTTGTTATCTTCTGTGTAACTTTAGTCGGCTACTTCAATGTAAAGCCGGCGGCTTGATTGCTTCCGGATCAAGATCATAATATTTTTCAATTTTAACTTGAACTTGGGCAGCAAGATGGATTAACCACGTGACATAAGCCGCCGACTGCTTGGTTCTCTTTTTCTTGATTGTGACGACCCGGAAATTTTTTACCAAATTTAAACTTAATCTGATTATGATTTCGACAAGATAAGCAAAGTTGTAATGTTGAGTCTCAAAATTTTTGTACTGTTTTCATGTTAACATTTAACCTTGACCAGCTTCGACGATTCACGAACAATTAATTGTAAATAGATATGTGTGTATGTGTATATAAATAATAATTTGAAATATAATTTGAAGTATTATATGTTGTTGTTATTAAAAACTAATAAAAATAAAAATAGGATATTATAATAATTATTATTTAAAATATATCTCTATATATAAATAAAGTATATTAAAAATACATATTAAATAATTTTAATACTCGTTTGATGTTTCGAGTGATATTAAGCAAGTTAAATTCAAACTTATGTAATTTTAAAATAAACGGTAATACGAAAATGAGTTCTATAAATTTTAGGCTTATTAAAAATGTATTTAGGAACTATTTGTTAAGTTTTAACACTTTTTATATTTTACCCAGAATTGAGAGGGACAATTGATGTAAATTTTATTTGATAGTTAATGACTGAATTTTATACCATAATGACTGTAATAATTAAAGATATTTAATATAAAAATTTGGGATTTTTTCGAAAACTTTTATCCGCCACTAATTATCAACGGAGCCGAATTTCAGTCCGTAAATGAAATATTAAACCAATAAGTAAACGACTGCTAATAATTTACACGTTTAAAATTCTTTGATTATTATTATATTATTTATTATTATTATTAATTATTAATAATATTATATGATTACTTTATATTGTTGAATTACCGAGAATTAATTTGATTGAAAGATTACTGTGTTAAATTGATTGAGAAAAGTTGTGTATTTTATTTTTCACTGTGCATAATTAGAATTAGGATTCTTTACCACTTCTCTAACTCTTTATATATTGTATGCATACATACAAGACTTGGATAAAAACTTCACTCACCACTTTCAAACTTGCACAAAACATACAAACCACAATCACCGTTTACACCACCCTTCATCCATTTCATGGATCATACCGGCACCATCACCACCATAGACAATCATCCTAAACTAATTCGACCTTCACTTTTGACTGATGCTATTCTTAACGATATCAACAAATGAAAACCACTACAATAAACCATCACAATCTACACCCATTATGAACACCCTTTATTTTTCTACTAGACTACTTTACTACTCGTTTCTGTTTTAGTTTAACCGAGACAATAACCAACGAAGATGTTGAGTCGTGTTGCCAATGACTCAAAACAAAAACGATATTGATGCTATAATTGAGGACCACAACCGAACTTATTTAGTTTGTGTATGTACGAGGTAACTCGACTTCTCCTTTATCTTGCTTATGTTGTTCGATGATCATTTCATCACCACCCTACCAAAAATCGCCACCCCTTCAACCCATAATAACCACTGTTACCTTTTTCATTACCTTTACAATTGTTCGATACCTTCAGTTGCCTGTACCACCTTGTGCGTAACCAATCACACCTAAACTTCTATACCATCTTCGTTTATCAAACCACCATGTAAGTGCTACTACTTCCTGTTTCTATTTCATGATTACTAACGAACAAACTCTACAACCACTACCACCAAAACCCACCTATTACAATTACGTTTTTCTTCTTTCTTCCTCATTGACAATCTGCTATACGGCTGTAATTTGTCTGGATAGTTCATCTATTTCAACCCACAACACAGTCATCATTATTAATTGAATGACCCTACTTCTGCTTTAATGATATAAAGTGATTAGGATGTTGATAAACCTTTTTGGAATAGAATGGGAAATAAAACGATAACAATAATTACAAAAGCAATACTAGTGGCTAGCCTAAATTAATGGAGATAGTGGAGATACACGTTGGTGATGAAGACCTCATGTATACAACCAATCTATTCTGACTTTTTCAAATGCAACATTTAATCGAGTTTTAAATGGGGTTACTTAAACCTTGTAGTGGACTTTGGTGAACCATTAAAAAAATAATAACGTTTCCTCTTCCTAAAAACTATTAAACGGATCGTGTAATTTTGGGCTTATAAATCCATTAAGTATAAAAATCTTGTTGGACTGAGATTAGATTGCCCGTTAGACCGAATTATCTTGGGCCGTTTAAGGTATTGCTACTCGCTGCTTCCTATATTTCCATTCTATCTCTTTTGATGCTAGATCAACGATGATAATGATTATAATGTTATGAATCATGTCATGGCAAATATGATATTAATGATGGTTATGAACCGACATAGTGATGACTAAGTTATGATAATGACTAGATTATGATTAAGTGATGATTTTGATGATGAAGAGGTAATGATGTTGTTATGATGAAAATGATACATGTGATATTTATTGATGTTAAGAGAAGATGATATCATGTTGATAAAGTTACATAATGGTGAACGATCGATGAAGAAGAAGATGACGGGATGAGTGATGATTGTTAAATGATGATGATTATGATGCTAAATGAATGATACCTGAATGATGTACGTTTATGATAATGATGTTTAAAGAATAAAATGAGAACCAAAATCGTGTGAAAGGGAAATTAAAATCTTAAATAGATTAGAGAGGAAACAGCAGAGGATTGGTTTAAGCATTTTTTCTTAAAATTTTAAAAACAATCTAAGTTAGGGTGTTATTTTAGAATCAAGACACATAGCGTAATGGTTAAGGATGTTACCGAGTTAGCGGGACGTCGCGGGTTCAAACCCGGACTTGGGCATTTTTTTAGGACTACTTCTTTGAGTTAGTTTACTTACTACACAATTTTATTATTATTATTATTATTATTATTATTATTATTATTATTATTATTATTATTATTATTATTATTATTATTATTATTATTATTATTATTATTATTATGATTAATGATTAAAATTACAATTAAGTTATAATTTAATGAATTACTAATATTATTATTATCATTACTATATTGTTATTATTATAACAAATAAATATCTTTTTATATATATAAATAAATATATTTATACATATATCATATCTATAATAATATTAAATACTATTATATAATATTGATTAAGTTATATATAATACATATTTTAATATAATCATATATATATATATATATATATATATATATATATATATATATATATAAGTATAAATTTTAATACATTATATGATATTTTTTGAACATTAATATATAATATTTATCATAAATGACATACATTATATTAACACTTTTATATAAATCTAATATAAATATTAAGTATTTATTTAAAATATATAAAAAAATATAATTAAATTATTTATTAATATAACATATAAATTAATTGTTTGAATATTATTACATGTTTTAATATATATAACTGATATAGGTTCGTGAATCTGAGGCCAACCTTGCATTGTTCAGTTCCGTCGTATGCATATTTTTACTACAAAATATCGTATTGTGAGTTTCGTTTGCTCCCTTTTTAAATGCTTTTGCAATATATATTTTTGGGACTGAGAATACATGCGCTGCTTTTATAACTGTTTTACGAAATAGACATAAGTAATCAAAACTACATTCTATGGTTGAATTATTGTACCAGATATCGCCCTTGTTGAACTTGGTAGCCTAAGAATTGGTGTTTATTATAATTGCCACCAATTGACGCGAATCCTAAAGATAGATCTATGGGCTTTGACACGCCCCAGTCAGAGAATTTGAACTGCTTTAGTACTTCGATGTTTATATGTTTGTGGATATTCTAGATGCATTTTGTTAATGTCGGTTACCAGGTGTTCAATCCATATGAATGAATTTTAAACACTTGCGAGTGTATGATTATTGAATAAATGAAAACTTGTGGTCTATTAAAATTATGGAAATGATTGATTACGATAAACTAATGAACTCACCAACCTTTTGATTGACACTTGAAAGCATGTTTATTCTCAGGTATTTAAGAAATCTTCCGCTGTGCATTAGCTCATTTTAAGGATATTACTTGGAGTCATTTATGGCATATTTCGAAAGACGTTGCATTCGAGTCGTCGAGTTCATCAAGATTATTATTAAGACAATTATAGATGGTTGTACTATGAAATGGTATGCATGCCGTCAATTTTCGATGCCAAGAAAGTTTGTCTTTTAAAAACGAATGCAATGTTTGTAAAATGTATCATATAATGGTCAAATACCTTGCGATGTAACCATATGTTATTGTATTCATCCTTATAGATTTGGACGGGTCGATTTATGTGGTATCAGAGCGGTGGTCTTAGCGAACCAGGTCTTGCATTAGTGTGTCTAACTGATATTTGTTTAGATGCATTAGTAGGTCTGGACTTCGACCGTGTCTGCATGTTAAAAGTTTTGCTTATCATTTAGTGTCAAAAATTATTTGCTTATAATCCTTAAAGTCTAGACATGTCTTACTGCCTCTATTGCATAGACAGTGTATAGATAAATTCATATCTTAGCGTATTTGTTATTGTTACCTTTGCCTGACAGCTTCCGTAGATTCCTCCGTAACTTATGGGATTTTAGTATTATATATGCATATGTAAATTATGTATTGCAGGGTATTAATCTACATTCTATAATCTATTTCTTATCGAAAATCCTTCATCTTATCATACAAGATGAATCCCTCAACCAGTTCAAATTCCTCCGATTTCGACAGCTATTGAAAGGACCCGTTCATATACATTATAAACGATTCACAATAGTTGATTACATCGCGAGGTATTTGACCTCTATATGATACGTTTTACAAACATTGCATTCGTTTTTAAAAGATAAACTTTCTTTACATCAAAAATTGACGGCATGCATACCATTTCATATTACATCCAACTATAATTGACTTAATATTAATCTTGATGAACTCAACGACTCGAATGCAACGTCTTTCAAAGTATGTCATGAATGACTCTAGGTAATATCCTTAAAATGAGCTAATGCACAGCGGAAGATTTCTTTAATACCTGAGAATAAACATGCTTTAAAGTGTCAACCAAAAGGTTGGTGAGTTCATTAGTTTATTATAATCAATCATTTCCGTAATAGTAATAGACCACAAGATTTCAGTTTCCATAAATATCCGTACACTCGCAAGTGTTTAAAAGTATTCTATAAGTTGTAGGCACCCGGTAACAAGCCTTAACATTCATGTTTTACCCTCTGAAGTACACCAGATCAGGTGTGTTTAAAATAACCTCGAAGTACTAAAGCATCCCATAGTCAGGATGGGGTTTGTCAGGCCCAATAGATCTATCTTTAGGATTCGCGCCTACCGTACATAGACAAGTAGTTTAATGTTACCAAGCTAAGGGTATATTTCTGGTTTAAACCCACGTAGAATTAGTTTCAGTACTTGTGCCTATTTCGTAAAACATTTATAAAACAGCGCATGTATTCTCAGCCCAAAAATATATATTACAAAAGCAATTAAAAAGGGAGCAAATGAAACTCACAATACTGTATTTCATAGCAATTATGTATATGACGGCACTGAAAATGATAAACGTTAGGTTGACCTCACGAGCAATACCCTCGATCAATACCCATAACCTCCATAGCTATAACCCATAATTTCCTTAGCTCTATCCCGTTTGAAAACTTATTTTGAAATCGTCCGAGTATAACTCCGTCGTAGTATTTTATGTATACTAATAATATCTTGAAATAATACAAAATATATATATATATATATATATATATATATATATATATATATATATATATATATATATATATATATATATATATATATATATATATATATATATATATATATATATGTAATTCGATTGAGAGAGTTTAAAGAAATATATTTTCAAGTTTCTATGAAATAATAAAACCTATTGAATTCTATTTATAATAGATTTTTGAATTATTAAAGTGAATTATTAAAGTATGAATTATTAAAGTGAATTATTAAAGTATGAATTATTAAAGTAAATTATTAAAGTGAATTATTAAAGTATGAATTATTAAATTGAATTATTAAAGTATGAATTATTAAAGTTAAAGTAAAATAAAAGTAAAGTAAAGGTAAAGTTAAAGTATAGTAAAAGTATAAAACTATATACGTATAATACGCGTATAAATATATATAATATTAATTTAAATCGTTATATATATTTAATAAAATAAAATATAAATATCGTTATCTTTATCATACTGGTTAAGTAATGAGTTGTCAAACGTGGTTCTAGATATTTATAAAAGATATATACGTTTTAATAAGAAAGTTCTTTTTAAACTGAAAACGTTTTTTGTACTTTTGAAACTAAATCAAATAAATATGATAATTTTGTTTTCCAAAACTAAATATATTTAAGAATCATTTTGTTAAAAGGTTAAAATAATGGAAATCGTTATACCACAAAACATTTTAGAAAAGTAGAATTATATATATTCATAATAGGTTTCAAGTTTTTAAATTACAGTCTGTTGGTGAAGCATGGGATAAAGTCCAAAGGTTAAATAAACGTATGAAATCATCTTAATGAAAAATGTCGAGTTACTTAACTTGTCGATATCCAATATCTAAGTTATTTACACTCCACGTTCTTATTTTCATATTAAATAAAATGAAAGTTAACATAGTTATCTTATCAAGGTCACGAGGAAAATATTATAAAATATGCCTTGGAAATTAAACAGGAATTTCCACTAACCCTTATCTAGTTCCCGTTAATTGACACATTTGTTCTTATTTATAAATGACTTTACCATTTTCCGAATGTTGTCAAAAAGAATAGATTTCTTAAATCACAGTGGACCTCATAACATAGGCCCGTAATCATATCATAATGTATCTGATAATTCAATCATTTGATATTATCTCTTAATTTTGTCGATAAATATATCGAAACAAATACGTTCATGTAAAGTATCATATATCTAATACTTTGTTAATGTTTTTAGTTAATATTATATATTATATATACATATCTATATACTCATAATTGTTCGTGAATCGTCGAACACGGTCAAAGGGTAATTGATTACATGAATGTAGTTCCAAACTTTTTGAGATTCAACATTACAAATTCTGCTTATCGTGTCGGAAACATATAAAGGTTAAGTTTAAATTTGGTCGGAAATTTTCGGGTCGTCACAGCTATTCCGATATGGAGTTTCACCTAAGCTCCGAAAGCAGTGTCACCAGAATGAATCAACCAATTCATCTGATGGGATCGTAGCCTACTTAATCATTGGAGACAAAAAGAAGGTGATCCTTTCCATCAATCAAATTCACCTCTTGACGAAGAACCTGAAGCACTTACCGGTGAACCAGTCCGAAATACCTTTTTCACCCTCATTTCCCGAATATCTCATCATGATTACATACTATCTCAGATTCTAAACCTTATTCATTCGCTCGTTCTTACCGACAATCATCTCGGAGTAATCGAAGAAGTCAACGAGCTTCGCGCCTGAGTAATGATTTTTGGAGAATATGGTGCAAAATTTACCAGCTTCAACAATATCATCGGCACCAACAGTACCATCAGTAACAGCACCAGTACCATCAACAATCCATGTCTCAACATCTCATTCTATACCCCGAGCATAATCATCGTTCTACATGATGTTATACATTATTTATCTTCGTTCGACATGGTAATTATGTAATCTCTAATATTTTAGAGATTATATATGCTTGTTCTAACAGTAATTAAAATGAGTTTAATATCATATTAACTCATTAAATCCATGATTATATCTGAAGAAAATATATATGTAAGTATATTTTCATAAAGATTGTAATTAAAAATTCTTTTGTAAAAACTGTTAATCGTGAAAATATTTTAACAGGTAGGTAATACCCGAGGAATATTTAGATTTCACATTAATAAGTTACACTGTACATTCTTCGAAGCTGATTCAACAGTCGTTTACTATCCTACTTACATCCACCGATATACGAATCTGTTCACCACAGAATAACCATTTTCATTCAATTTCATATTTGGATTTTGACCTATCAGAATCCAAAAAGTGGCATAATGAAGAAAACATTGGTCAAAAATAAAATTTGTTAGAAAAAAACAAATTAACTATGAGAAATTTTGTTAAGAATCCACGATAACTGTTCCAAGCTAACTGTTCCTAGCTAACTGATTACATTTTATTTATCGCAATTTAATTATCGCAATTTATATTCTCGCAATTTTATTTATCGTCATTTAATTTCTGTTATTTATTTTACGCACTTTAAATATCGGGACACGTATACAAGGTTTTGACATATCATATCGACGCATCTATATATATTATTTGAAATAACCATAGACACTCTATATGCAGTAATGCTTGAGTTAGCTATACAGGGTTGAGGTTGATTCTACAATAATATATATAATTTGAGTTGTGATCGAGTCTTAGACATGTATATAATGGGTCACGATACGTATTAATTAATTCAAATATTATATATTAAACTATATATGAACTATTGAATTACTAATTGCGGACAGCTAACTGTGGACTGCCAACATTGGACAATTAAAATGAATTAAAATATTGATTATAACATATGAAACTAAACAATTTTTCAAGTTTGCCAGTTGATTTCATCTTAAAACCTCAATTGTATCTTGACGATTACAATCTGCGTTCAAACCTTTCATGATTCTTGAAAACACCTCAAACGAGAGGATGAACCAACTGCACTTCATCTACGGGAGAAAAGATTGATACATATAGTTATGCACCTGAAGAACTCTCAGAAACTAAGTAAACGTTTAACATGTAGCTGTGCTAATTCCTTAGTGTTATTATTACCCAAAATAACTTGGTAATCCCTTTCAAGGTAGCAAATTTTGTCACAGCTCCAGCAAGTCAACTTCGACTTTTCATTTGAATTAGCCTTATTATAACCTTGATATATAAGTTTGCTTTTCATCATCGTTAGCGGGGAACCAATTATATTTCACTACATTAGTAGTAAACTTACCAACAGCTACATTAATCTTTGACTATCCAAAAAATCATTATATTTATCGAAACCCTATCATATACTCATCCGCATCTTATAATGAGAATGGCCATACCAATTACCGAGAACTAGCAATCAGTATTTTGAATCTCGTAGCGTTTTTACAACAACAGTTATATGTATACATATAACATTTATCTCCTAGAATTACGATCTTCAATTCTGAAATTTTGAAAAGCACCCAGCCTACGAATCAATACATTGAACTTTGAAAAACCTGAATAAAGCAGCAGAAACTGTAGACAACCAAAACGACCTTAATCGTCGGAAGTCCGATGATAAAGAATAGTATGTTGGAAAAGCTCAGAAAATTTGGAACTGGAAAATGGATTGAGCTAACCACGAAGGAGACCAAGGACAAATACAAGGACCATACCCTACATTCAAAGAATCCAGGTGACTCTAGATCCGTTGAAATCTTTAGAGAATATATTGCTCCAAAGTCATGTTAAAATCTTGTGAAAAATTTTTCTTCATCAACCTTCGAACTTGGAAATTCCAAAATATCATCATAAATATCTTCGATATTTATGTGGATATTTTCATAAATATTCTCGTCCGAAATTATATACCTCTTCGTGCTTCCTGTTTTCCATTATATTGGAAACTTCTGTAAAATCTAAGTTTAATTTATGAATGAATTCTGGAGAAATGTAAAGAAATTGATGCATGAATTAGTATAATATAATGACACTTGATCAGCAAGATTATATTACAGTAAGTCATGCTGAGTTTCTTGTAGTGACCCAAACTTTTCCATGTTTATATATATAATAAATGAAATTTTTATTTATATGATTAAGTGTTTCCAACATGTTAAGCAATCAAACTTGTTAAGACTTGATTAATTGCAATAGGTTTCATATAGACAATTGACCACCCAAGTTGACCGGTGATTCACGAACGTTAAAACTTGTAAAAACTATATGATGACATATATATGGATATATATATATATATATAGTTAACATGATATTATGATAAGTAAACATATCATTAAGTATATTAACAATGAATTACATATGTAAAAGCAAGACTACTAACTTAATGATTTTGAAACGAGACATATATGTAACGATTATCTTTGTAACGACATTTAATGTATATATATCATATTAAGAGATATTCATACATCATAATATCATGATAATATAATAATTTAAAATCTCATTTGATATTATAAACATTGGGTTAACAACATTTAACAAGATCGTTAACCTAAAGGTTTCAAAACAACACTTACATGTAACGACTAACGATGACTTAACGACTCAGTTAAAATGTATATACATGTAGTGTTTTAATATGTATTCATACACTTTTTAAAGACTTCAAGACACTTATCAAAATACTTCTACTTAACAAAAATGCTTACAATTACATTCTCGTTCAGTTTCATCAATAATTCTACTCGTATGCACCCGTATTCGTACTCGTACAATACACAGCTTTTAGATGTATGTACTATTGGTATATACACTCCAATGATCAGCTCTTAGCAGCCCATGTGAGTCACCTAACACATGTGAGAACCATCATTTGGCAACTAGCATGAAATATCTCATAAAATTACAAAAATATGAGTAATCATTCATGACTTATTTACATGAAAACAAAATTACATATCCTTTATATCTAATCCATACACCAACGACCAAAAACACCTACAAACACTTTCATTTTTCAATTTTCTTCATCTAATTGATCTCTCTCAAGTTCTATCTTCAAGTTCTAAGTGTTCTTCATAAATTCTACAAGTTCTAGTTTCATAAAATCAAGAATACTTCCAAGTTTGCTAGCTTACTTCCAATCTTGTAGAGTGATAATCCAACCTCAAGAAATCTTTCTTATTTACAGTAAGATATCTTTCTAATATAAGGTAATACTCATATTCAAACTTTGATTCAATTTCTATAACTATAACAATCTTATTTCGAGTGGAAATCTTTCTTGAACTTGTTTTCGTGTCATGATTCTACTTCAAGAACTTTCAAGCCATCCAAGATCCTTTGAAGCTAAATCCATTTGTCTCTTTTCTAGTAGGTTTATCCACAAAACTTGAGGTAGTAATGATGTTCATAACATCATTCGATTCATACATATAAAGTGTAGTGACCCGAACTTTTCCATGTTTATATATATATATATATTAAATGAAATTGTTATTTACATGATTAAGTGTTTCCAACATATTAAGCAATCAAACTTGTTAAGACTTGATTAATTGAAATAGGTTTCATATAGACAATTGACCACCCAAGTTGACCGGTGATTCACGAACGTTAAAACTTTTAAAAACTATATGATGACATATATATGGTTATATATATAGTTAACATGATATTATGATAAGTAAACATATCATTAAGTGTATTAATAATGAACTACATATGTAAAAACAAGACTACTAACTTAATGATTTTGAAACGAGACATATATGTAACGATTATCGTTGTAACGACATTTAATGTATATATATCATATTAAGAGATATTCGTACATTATAATATCATGATAATATAATAATTTAAAATCTCATTTGATATTATAAACATTGGGTTAACAACATTTAACAAGATCGTTAACCTAAAGGTTTCAAAACAACACTTACATGTAACGACTAACGATGACTTAACGACTCAGTTAAAATGTATATACATGTAGTATTTTAATATGTATTCATACACTTTTGAAAGACTTCAAGACACTTATCAAAATACTTCTACTTAACAAAAATACTTACAATTACATCCTCGTTTAGTTTCATCAACAATTCTACTCGTATGCACCCGTATTCGTACTCGTACAATACACAGCTGTTAGATGCATGTACTATTGGTATATACACTCCAATTATTAGCTCTTAGTAGCCCATGTGAGTCACCTAACACATGTGGGAACCATCATTTGGCAACTAGCATGAAATATCTCATAAAATTACAAAAATATGAGTAATCATTCATGACTTATTTACATGAAAACAAAATTACATATCCTTTATATCTAATCCATACACCAACGATCAAAAACACCTATAAACACTTTCATTCTTCAATTTTCTTCATTTAACTGATCTCACTCAAGTTCTATCTTCAAGTTCTAAATGTTCTTCATAAATTCTACAAGTTCTAGTTTCATAAAATCAAGAATACTTCCAAGTTTGCTAGCTTACTTCCAATCTTGTAGAGTGATCACCCAACCTCAAGAAATATTTCTTATTTACAGTAAGATATCTTTCTAATACAAGGTAATACTCATATTCAAACTTTGATTCAATTTCTATAACTATAACAATCTTATTTCAAGTGAAAATCTTACTTGAACTGTTTTCGTGTCATGATTTTGCTTCAAGAACTTTCAAGCCATCCAAGGATCCTTTGAAGCTAGATCCATTTTTTTCATTTCCAGTAGCTTTATCCAGAAAACTTGAGGTAGTAATGATGTTCATAACATCATTCGATTCATACATATAAAGCTATCTTATTCGAAGGTTTAAACTTGTAATCACTAGAACATAGTTTAGTTAATTCTAAACTTGTTCGCAAACAAAAGTTAATCCTTCTAACTTGACTTTTAAAATCAACTAAACACATGTTATATATCTATATGAGATGCTAACTTAATGATTTAAAACCTGGAAACACGAAAAACACCGTAAACCGGATTTACGCCGTCGTAGTAACACCGCGGGCTGTTTTGGGTTAGTTAATTAAAAACTATGATAAACTTTGATTTAAAAGTTGTTCTTCTGGGAAAATGATTTTTCTTATGAACATGAAACTATATCCAAAAATCATGGTTAAACTCAAAGTGGAAGTATGTTTTCTAAAATGGTCATCTAGACGTCGTTCTTTCGACTGAAATGACTACCTTTAAAAAAATGACTTGTAACTTATATTTCCGACTATAAACCTATACTTTTTCTGTTTATATTCATAAAATAGAGTTCAATATGAAACCATAGCAATTTGATTCACTCAAAACGGATTGAAAATGAAGAAGTTATGGGTAAAACAAGATTGGATAATTTTTCTTGTTGTAGCAACGTGAAAATTGGTAACAAATCTATATTAATCATATCCTAGCTAACTTATATTATATTATACATGTATTCTAATATATTATGTAATCTTGAGATACCAAAGACACGTATGCAAATGTTTTGACATATCATATCGACCCATGTGTATATATTATTTGGATCAACCATAGACACTCTATATGCAGTAATGTGGGAGTTAGCTATACAGGGTTGAGGTTGATTCCAAAAATATATATACTTTGAGTTGTCATCTAGCCAGAGACTTATATACACTGGGTCGTGGATTGATTCAAGATAATATATATCAATTTTTTTCTGTACATCTAACGTTGGACAACTAGTTGTAGGTTACTAACGAGGACAGCTGACTTAATAAACTTAAAACATCAAAATGTATTAAAAGTGTTGTAAATATATTTTGAATATACTTTGATATATATGTACATATTTGTTATAGGTTCGTGAATCGACCAGTGGCCAAGTCTTACTTCCCGACGAAGTAAAAATCTGTGAAAGTGAGTTACAGTCCCACTTTTAAAATCTAATATTTTTGGGATGAGAATACATGCAGGTTTTATAAATGATTTACAAAATAGACACAAGTACATGAAACTACATTCTATGGTTGAATTATTGAAATCGAATATGCCCTTTTTATTAAGTCTGGTAATCTAAGAATTAGAGAACAGACACCCTAATTGACGGGAATCCTAAAGATAGATCTATTGGGCATAACAAACCCCATCCAAAGTACCAGATGCTTTAGTACTTCAAAATTTATATCATATCCGAAGGGTGTCCCGGAATGATGGGGATATTCTTATATATGCATCTTGTTAATGTCGGTTACCAGGTGTTCACCATATGAATGATTTTTTATCTCTATGTATGGGATGTATATTGAAATATGAAATCTTGTGGTCTATTGTTACGATTTGATATATATACGTTAAACCTATAACTCACCAACATTTTTGTTGACGTTTAAAGCATGTTTATTCTCAGGTGAATATTAAGAGCTTCCGCTGTTGCATACTAAAATAAGGACAAGATTCGGAGTCCATGTTTGTATGATATTATGTAAAAACTGCATTCAAGAAACATATGTCGATGTAATATATTTCTATTGTAAACCATTATGTAATGGTCGTGTGTAAACAGTATATTTTAGATTATCATTATTTAATAATCTACGTAATGCTTTTGAAACCTTTATTGATAAAATAAAGGTTATGGTTATTTTAAAAATGAATGCAGTCTTTGAAAACCATCTCATATAGAGGTCAAAACCTCTCAACGAAATCAATTAATATGGAACGTTCATAATCAATATGAACGGGACATTTCAGTTAGTATCCGAGCGTTGGTCTTAGAGAACCAGAATTTTGCATTAATGTGTCTTATCGAGTTTGTTAGGATGCATTAGTGAGTCTGGACTTCGACCGTGTTTATTTAAAAAATGATTGCTTAACAAATTTTGTTGGAAACTATATATTTTTAACATGTGAATATTATGTGATATATTAATCTCTTAACGCGTTTGATATTATGTGATAGATGTCTACCTCTAGAACAAGTCCCATTGACTCACCTAATAATAATGAAGAGTCAAATGTAAATTGGAATGATTCGTGGACTGATTCACAAGTTCCCGAAGAGGAACCGAAAGAAGAGTCGGAACCGGAAGAAGAATCGAAACCGGAAGAAGAATCGGAACCGGAAGAAGAAATAGAACCAGTGGAGGAAATAATAAAACGGTTAAGTAGAATAAAATCCTCAACCAACCGACCAAAGTTAATTATGGTCAATGGTGTTTCCGCCAAGGAAGCAAAGTATTGGGAGGATTACCAATTCTCCGATGAATCGGATCCCGACAAGAATTCCGATGATGTTATAGAAATTACCCCAACACAATTTAATAAGGCAAAAGAGAACAATAAGGGAAAGGGCATAAAAATAGAGAAATTTGATTCCAAACCCGATGAACTTTATATGTATCATCAACACCCGTATTTCTTAAGTTGTGACAATAACCCGGGAACCTCTAAACCACCAGGTTTTTCTAAACCAATGTGAAAAATGACGGCTCGTATTAGGAGAACATCATATATCCCTAGAAACTTGGCAAAACGAAACAAAATCGAAGAAGAAGAAACGAGCGAGTCAGAATAAGATAGTTATATTCGTGTGGTGTAATATATGTAATATAATGTGCTTATGCTTTATGATATATGTAAAAATTGCTTGTATTAATAAGTATTTTTTTTATGAATCTAACTCTTGTCTATTTTACAGTATAAAAACACAAAATGGATAGACAACCCAATATTTTAAGAGACCTATCCGGAGACATGATTGATGAAATCTTGTCTAGAGTCGGTCAGAATTCCTCGGCACAACTATTTAAGGCGAGATCAGTTTGTAAGACATTCGAAGAACGTTCCAAGAATGCCTTGATTTATAAAAGGCTTTCGTTCGAAAGATGGGGGATATCACATTGGGAAATCCATAAGTTACGATGTGTTTACTTTGACGCATATATTGCGGGAAACCCAAATGCTATTTTACGCAACGGGTTAAGAAATTATTTTGACTCAATATATCCGAATATAGGACTTCGTGATTTAGAAAAAGCGGATAACATGTAACATAAAGAAGCATGTTATGCTTACGGGTTAGTAATGTTCGCTTCTCACCAAAGTGAGAACAAGAACATCGGGCTAAACTATTAAACAAAACGTTCTCATAAGTGACGGAGTCGGTAATTGGGGTAAGAAATGAGGTTTTTAGGTTATTACGAGACTGTTGGTCATTACATAACCTTCATCCTTTTGACGACGTTACAACACATTGTCTTACTATCGATCACAACGGTTATGTTCCACAAAACCAAGGATGGGAAGTGGTATTAGTAAAACCAGAATGCATGACTTGTTTCTGGACGTATGAATTACGTGTCTTTATTGCCTTTGCTGAACTCCTTATTTATTAAGTAGAATTATCTTCGCAACTACTTTGTATCAAAGTTTTATGTGCTATATTTCATGCTATATGTAAAAAAAACGGTATTGTAAGTTTGCAAGTTATTGTATAAAGGTTTGAATATGATTTTTTTTTTTTGTGATTAGTTTTTCATATAGAATTGTAGTAGTTGAAATGGTATGTTAGCTACTAAGTATGAACTTAACGGGTCGGTACTACCCGAATTAAAGAGTATAAAATGCTAATATGAAGAAAGAGCTTTTATAAATAAGTTCATATTACGCTACGAAATACTATTGACTACTCTTGATATTCTATATGATTAACTCGTTTCATTTGACTATTTTGAAGGAAATGGCACCGACTACTCGACACACCTTGAATATGAGCGAAGAGGAATTTTGTGCCTTTTTTGCTTCAAACATAGCCGCAGTACAGGCTGCGCTACATACCAACAATAACTTTGGATCTAGCAGTACAGGAAATCGTGTAGGATGCACCTACAAAGAATTCACTGCCTGCAAACCTTTGGAATTTGATGGAACCGAAGGACCGATCGGATTGAAACGGTGGGCCGAGAAGGTCGAATCGGTGTTTGCCATAAGTAAGTGTACTGAAGAGGACAAAGTGAAGTACGCTACGCATACCTTCACATGTTCTGCGTTAACATGGTGGAATACCTATCTAGAGCAAGTGGGACAAGATGATGCTTACGCACTACCGTGGTCAGCATTCAAGCACTTGATGAACGTGAAGTACCGTCCCAGAACTGAGGTCAATAAGCTCAAGACAGAACTTAGAGGGTTATGAACCCAAGGATTTGATATTACCATGTACGAAAGACGATTCACAGAATTATGCCTATTGTGTCCGGGAGCGTTTGAAGATGAGGAAGAGAAGATCGACGCGTTTGTGAAAGGATTACCAGAAAGAATCCAAGAAGATATAAGTTCACACGAGCCCGCCTCCATACAACAGGCATGTAGAATGGCTCACAAACTAGTGAACCAGATTGAAGAAAGAATTAAAGAACAGACTGCTGAAGAGGCCAATGTGAAGCAAGTCAAAAGAAAGTGGGAGGAAAACGGTGATAAGAATCACCAATACAACAACAACAGAAATTACAACAATAATCGCAACAACTATCCCAACAATCGCAACATCAATCGCAACTACAACAAACGGCCCAACAACAACAACAACAACAACAAAAACAGCAATTACAACAATCATCCCAACAACAATAATAACTGGAACAACAACAACAATCAGAAGCAGCTATGCCAAAGGTGTGAAAAGTATCACTCGGGGTTCTGCACCAAATTTTGCAACAAGTGTAAAAGAAATGGTCATAGCGCTGCGAAGTGTGAGGTCTATGGACCAGGGGTTAACAGAACGAAAGGAACAAATGGTGTCAGAATGAGTAATGGCAGAGCAAGTAGTGTCGGAGCAAGTTATGCAAATGTAGTTTGTTATAAATGTGGAAAACCGGGCCACATTATTAGAAATTGCCCGAACCAGGAAAACACGAATGGACAAGGCTGCGGAAGAGTTTTCAATATTAATGCGGCAGAGGCACAGGAAAATCCGGAGCTTGTTACGGGTACGTTTCTTATTGATAATAAATCTGCTTATGTTTTATTTGATTCGGGTGCGGATAGAAGCTATATGAGTAGAGATTTTTGTGCTAAATTAAGTTTTCCATTGACGCCTTTGGATAGTAAATTTTTACTCGAATTAGCAAATGGTAAATTAATTTCAGCAGATAATATATGTCGGAATCGAGAAATTAAACTGGTTAGCGAAACATTTAAGATTGACTTGATACCAGTAGAGTTAGGGAGTTTTGATGTGATAATCGGTATGGACTGGTTGAAAGAAGTGAAAGCAGAGATCGTTTGTTACAAAAATGCAATTCGCATTATACTAGAAAAAGGAAAACCCTTAATGGTGTACGGAGAAAAGGGCAACACGAAGCTACATCTTATTAGTAATTTGAAGGCACAAAAACTAATAAGAAAAGGTTGCTATGCTATTCTAGCACACGTCGAGAAAGTACAAACTGAAGAAAAGAGCATCAATGATGTTCCCGTCGCAAAAGAATTTCCCGATGTATTTCCGAAAGAATTACCGGGATTACCCCCACATCGATCCGTTGAATTTCAAATAGATCTTGTACCAGGAGCTGCACCAATAGCTCGTGCTCCTTACAGACTTGCACCCAGCGAGATGAAAGAATTGCAAAGCCAATTACAAGAACTTTTAAAGCGTGGTTTCATTCGACCAAGCACATCACCGTGGGGAGCTCCTGTTTTGTTTGTCAAGAAGAAAGATGGTACATTCAGGTTGTGTATCGACTACTGAGAGTTGAACAAACTTACCATCAAGAACCGCTACCCACTACCGAGAATCGACGACTTATTTGATCAACTACAAGGCTCGTCTGTTTATTCAAAGATTCACTTACGTTCCGGGTATCATCAAATGCGGGTGAAAGAAGATGATCTTCCAAAGACTGCTTTCAGAACACGTTACGGTCATTACGAGTTTATGGTCATGCCGTTTGGTTTAACTAATGCACCAGCTGTGTTCATGGACCTTATGAACCGAGTGTGTGGACCATACCTTGACAAGTTTGTCATTGTTTTCATTGATGACCTACTTATTTACTCAAAGAATGACCAAGAACACAGTGAACATTTGAGAAAGGTGTTAGAAGTATTGAGGAAGGAAGAATTGTACGCTAAGTTTTCAAAGTGTGCATTTTGGTTGGAAGAAGTTCAATTCCTCGGTCACATAGTGAACAAAGAAGGTATTAAGGTGGATCCGGAAAAGATAGAAACTGTTGAAAAGTGGGAAACCCCGAAAACTCCGAAACACATACGCCAGTTTTTAGGACTAGCTGGTTACTATAGAAGGTTCATCCAAGACTTTTCCAGAATAGCAAAACCCTTGACTGCATTAACGCATAAAAGGAAGAAATTTGAATGGAAGGATGAACAAGAGAAAGCGTTTCAGTTATTGAAGAAAAAGTTAACAACGGCACCTATATTGTCATTACCTGAAGGGAATGATGATTTTGTGATATATTGTGACGCCTCAAAGTAAGGTCTCGGTTGTGTATTAATGCAACGAACTACAGTAATTGCTTATGCGTCTAGACAATTGAAGATTCACGAACAAAATTATACGACGCATGATTTGGAATTAGGTGCGGTTGTTTTTTCATTAAAGACTTGGAGGCACTACTTATATGGGGTCAAAAGTATTATATATACCGACCACAAAAGTCTTCAACACATATTTAATCAGAAACAACTGAATATGAGGCAGCGTAGGTGGATTGAATTGTTGAATGATTACGAATTTGAGATTCGTTACCACCCGGGGAAGGCAAATGTAGTAGCCGACGCCTTGAGCAGGAAGGACAGAGAACCCATTCGAGTAAAATCTATGAATATAATGATTCACAATAACCTTACTACTCAAATAAAGGAGCCGCAACAAGGAGTTTTAAAAGAGGGAAATTTAAAGGATGAAATACCCAAAGGATCGGAGAAGCATCTTAATATTCGGGAAGATGGAACCCGGTATAGGGCTAAAAGGATTTGGGTACCAAAATTTGGAGATATGAGAGAAATGGTACTTAGAGAAGCTCATAAAACCAGATACTCAATACATCCTGGAACGGGGAAGATGTACAAGGATCTCAAGAAACATTTTTGGTGGCTGGGTATGAAAGCCGATGTTGCTAAATACGTAGGAGAATGTTTGACGTGTTCTAAGGTCAAAGCTTAGCATCAGAAACCATCAGGTCTACTTCAACAACCCGAAATCCCGGAATGGAAATGGGAAAACATTACCATGGATTTCATCACTAAATTGCCAAGGACTGCAAGTGGTTTTGATACTATTTGGGTAATAGTTGATCGTCTCACCAAATCCGCACATTTCCTGCCAATAAGAAAAGATGACAAGATGGAGAAGTTATCACGACTGTATTTGAAGGAAGTCATCTCCAGACATGGAATACCAATCTCTATTATCTCTGATAGGGATGGAAGATTTATTTCAAGATTCTGGAAAACATTACAGCAAGCATTAGGAACTCATCTGGACATGAGTACTGCCTATCATCCACAAACTGATGGGCAGAGCGAAAGGACGATACAAATGCTTGAAGACATGCTACGAGCATGTGTTATTGATTTCGGAAACAGTTGGGATCGACATCTACCGTTAGCAGAATTTTCCTACAACAACAGCTACCATTCAAGCATTGAGATGGCGCCATTTGAAGCACTTTATGGTAGAAAGTGCAGGTCTCCGATTTATTGGAGTGAAGTGGGGGATAGACAGATTACGGGTCCGGAGATAATACAAGAAACTACCGAGAAGATCATCCAAATTCAACAACGGTTGAAAACTGCCCAAAGTCGACAAAAGAGCTACACTGACATTAAAAGAAAAGATATAGAATTTGAAATTGGAGAGATGGTCATGCTTAAAGTTGCACCTTGGAAAGGTATTGTTCGATTTGGTAAACGAGGAAAATTAAATCCAAGGTATATCGGACCATTCAAGATTATTGATCGTGTCGGACCACTAGCTTACCGACTTGAGTTACCTCAACAACTCGTGGCTGTACATAACACTTTCCACGTCTTGAATTTGAAGAAATGTTTTGCTAAAGAAGATCTCACTATTCCGTTAGATGAAATCTAAATCAACGAAAAACTTCAATTCATCGAAGAACCCGTCGAAATAATGGATAGTGAGGTTAAAAGACTTAAGCAAAACAAGATACCAATTGTTAAGGTTCGATGGAATGCTCGTAGAGGACCCGAGTTCACCTGGGAACGAGAAGATCAGATGAAGAAGAAGTACCTGCATTTATTTCCAGAAGATACGTCAACACCTCCAACTGCTTAAAATTTCGGGACGAAATTTATTTAACTGGTAGGTACGGTAGTGACCCGAACTTTTCCATGTTTATATATATATTAAATGAAATTGTTATTTACATGATTAAGTGTTTCCAACATATTAAGCAATCAAACTTGTTAAGACTTGATTAATTGAAATAGGTTTCATATAGACAATTGACCACCCAAGTTGACCGGTGATTCACGAACGTTAAAACTCGTAAAAACTATATGATGACATATATATGGTTATATATATAGTTAACATGATATTATGATAAGTAAACATATCATTAAGTATATTAATAATGAACTACATATGTAAAAACAAGACTACTAACTTAATGATTTTGAAACGAGACATATATGTAACGATTATCGTTGTAACGACATTTAATGTATATATATCATATTAAGAGATATTCGTACATCATAATATCATGATAATATAATAATTTAAAATCTCATTTGATATTATAAACATTGGGTTAACAACATTTAACAAGATCGTTAACCTAAAGGTTTCAAAACAATACTTACATGTAACGACTAACGATGACTTAACGACTCAGTTAAAATGTATATACATGTAGTGTTTTAATATGTATTTATACACTTTTGAAAGACTTCAAGACACTTATCAAAATACTTCTACTTAACAAAAATTCTTACAATTACATCCTCGTTCAGTTTCATCAACAATTCTACTAGTATGCACCCGTATTCGTATTCGTACAATACACAACTTTTAGATGTATGTACTATTGGTATATACACTCCAATGATCAGCTCTTAGCAGCCCATGTGAGTCACCTAATGAAATGACCCATCCTAATCCATCCGGACAAAGTCCATATCGATTACAAACGGTTCACAATAGTTGGTTACATCGCGAGGTACTTGACCTATATATGATACATTTTACAAACATTGCATTCGTTTTTAAAAGACAAACTTGATTTATATCGAAAATTGATGACATGCAAATCATTTCATAATATATTCAACTATAATTGTCTAAATAATAATCTTGATGAACCCGACGAATCGAATGCAACATATTTTGAAATATGTCATGAATGACTCCAAGTAATATCTTTTAAATGAGCAATTGCACAGCGGAAGACTTCTTTTATACCTGAGATTAAACATGCTTTCAAGTGTCAACCAAAAGGTAGGTGAGTTCATTAGTTTAACATAAATAATCATTTCATATTTTTAATAGACCACAAGATTTCATATTTCCATTTCTCATAAACATACGTCCCATGCATAGAGACAAAAATATCATTCATATGGACTGAACACCTGGTAACCGACATTCACAATTTACATATAAGAATATCCCCATCATTCCGGGATCCTCCATCAGACATGATATAAATTTCGAAGTACTAAAGCATCCGATACTTTGGATGGGGCTTGTTGGGCCCGATAGATCTATCTTTAGAGTTCGCGTCAATTAGGGTGTCTGTTCCCTAATTCTTAGATTACCAGACTAAATAAAAAGGGGCATATCCGATTTCGATCATTCAACCATATAATGTAGTTTCAATTACTTGTGTCTATTTCGTAAAACAGTTGTAAAAAACAGCGCATGTATTCTCAGTCCCAAAAATATAATGAGTAAAAAGGGAAATGAAACTCACGCATATAAATATTGAAAAATAGTTATTAAAACATTGCATGTATTCTCAGCCCAAAAATATATATAAAAAGGGAATAATAAAACTCACCGTACTGTATTTTGTAGTAAAAATATATATGACGTCATTTAACAAGTGTAGGGTTGACCTCGGATTCACGAACCTAAATTATTCATATATATTAACACATATCACATTTAATTGACTAAGCTTATTTATATTATATAATGTATTAAGATTAATATCTTTATTTATATATATAGGATTATATTAAGATATGTTTTTATATAACTATGACTTTATTTGGTAACATAATATTTATAATAGAAAATTGTAATATTTTTATAAAAATAAGGATACTAATAATAATAATAAATAATAGTAGTGTTAGTAAAAATGATGATAATAATATATAAAAATCTTCATAATAATAATAATAATAATAATAATAATAATAATAATAATAATAATAATTTTTCTAATAATGTTAATCTTAATAAGATGACAATTTTAATTAATAATAATGATAATAATAATAATAAATATGATAATGATAATAATAAAAAAAAATATTAAAAGTGCTACCTTAACGAAACAAGCTCCAAAAAGGAAAAATAACTGCCCATGCCCGGACTCGAACCCACGAACTCTCGCTCAACACCCAACACATCAAACCAATGCTCCATTTATTACTTTCCTATTATAAAATGTAACTAGAACTTTATAACTCCTTTAATTAGAATAGCCCAACAAGGATTCAGCCCAATCAGAAAGAGAAAGGAATTCGGCCCAATAACTTAGATCTCGGCCCAGGCTTTCAACACATTCTTCTACTGTAAAGAAAAAAAAATGTAGTCACCTAGGTTCGAACCCGAGACTCTTCGTATATCACCAACACCCTTAAACCACTCTTCCGTTTGTTTTATTTCTGATTTAACACGCGACCTATTATTTAACTCGATTTTCTGTATCCCCTTTCTTCTTCAAACACGTCATTTCATCATTCAACTCCATTCTCCATTAACCTCATCATTAACATACTTACTATCAATCTTAATATAATTATCATCATCTAAAATATACTGATATCATCATTCTTCATCTTATCATTAAAGTGTCATCGTCATTTGGATATCCACATCCCAATGATTTCGGTTACAGGAAGACAGAAGAAAAGGAACAAGATAGGAAACGGAAATGAAACAAGTAGGGTCTTGGTTTATTATATAATCATCCCACTACATAACAAGTCTAAAAGAGGGAAAGCAATTAATCCATTTACTTTCTATAAAAAAAAAGAATTATTGGTGTTTAAAGAATAGAATTATACAAGTTGCAGGATAGTGGAATAGGAAGTAGTAATAGGAAAGAAGGTTAAAGTGATAATTTTGGTTGTGGGTTCGTGTAGGATGGTATATTAAACGAAAATTGTCACTGCAAAATCAACATCAAATAATGATAACCATAACGTGATTACAGCAGCAACTTGAGATGTTTTTGCAAGGGAAATCGTGAATGTTTTGAAGAGGGCGGTGGGGTTACAAGATGGGTAACTGTCGGCCCAAATATTTAATGAAATGGAGGTTGTTGGATCGATCCACTAATGGTAACCGAACGAGAAAATAATTTTACTAATCACCTACATAATTTAATAATGATTAATGGTGATAGTGTTCACATAACAAAAAGGAAAACATGTGTACGATAACTTGGTTGTATAGAAGACAAAAAAACTTTCGGTTTCAAGTGGAGTAAGGGCCCTTTAGATGGCCAACCAAGCTTTCTTTCTTTTTTTTTTTTTATAAAGATCGAAAAGAGCAAAAACAGAATTATTCTTTATAATTGATTTTCGTATAAAAATAAAAGAAAAAGATAGGAACAAGTTGATTGTGATGATTTAAGGGAGTGACGTGGGTGATTGTGCTCCATCTGAAACAGAAACATTATGCAAGTAAGGTAATTGATTCTCACTTCTTTAGTTTTAACCAAATGGAACTATTGAAGAATTGTCGATGATGGTGGTGAGTTGGTTGGTTTTCATTAGGGTTTCTGTGATTTTATGTATTGCAACCGAAAGCAACAAGTATGTTGGATAATGGTTAATGGAGTGATCGATGTTGATGGTTATGAGCAAGGTTAACAAGGTGGTGGAGGTGATTGGTGATCAATGATGTTTGCAGGTGTTGGGTTATTTCGAGCAGTCCAACGAAAAAGGTAGTAGTGGGGTGCCAAATGGTTTTCGACTTTCGATGGTGTTGATGGTGGTTGATTGAGTGGTGGTCATGGGTGTCATGGTGGTGGTGCTCTCGGTGGTAGCAGGCAGTTGATAGTATGATCATTCTTTGTAATAGATATAGATATGGTTATGATAATGTATATGTATATAAATGTATATTTATATAAGAGATATTAACTAAGAAATAAAAGCACAATAATCTTCATTTTCTATCACTTATGATTGGTAATTGTTAGTGTAACTTGATTGATATGCCTAATAACAGAAATTGATGTTTAGTTATATGGAACTAAGGATGTCGACAATGAATCCCAGCTAAGCAGATAAATTAGAAAAAATAAAAGGTAAATTGATGTGTAACCGATTTTGTCCTAATTCTGTATTTGGTTTTGATTTGCTAGCAAAATAAGAGACAAAGAATCAATCTAATACAGTTAAACAGTGAAATCAACAAATTCGTACGATTACTTCAAGTTTATATTATTTATATAATCAATAACTAATATTGATAATTAATAATTATAATTATATATGATAATAATAATATTAATAATATTAATAATAAGAATGATTAATAAGGTTACTAATAAAAAAATATATTAATTATATTATTAATATTAATATCATTATTATGAATATTATTACTATATATATATATATATATATATATACTTATCTGTTTACAATTAATAGTTCGTGAATCGTCGAGAATAGTTGAAGGCCAATTGAATATATGAACATCGTTTCAAAATTTTCTAGACTCAACATTACATACATTGCTTATCGTATCGAAATCATAATAAGATTTAGTTTAAATTTGGTCGGAAATTCCCGGGTCATCACAGTACCTACCCGTTATAGAAATTTCGTCCCGAAATTTGAGTGAAGAGGTCATGGCTAACAATTAAAATGTTTTCATGACGAATATGAGTTGATAACTTAAGTTTTATCATCATTGAGTAATATGGATAATAATAATGCGATTATTCGAAGAGTATGGATGAAACTATCATGAGAAAGGTCCCAACGGGCATCGTCCACCTTCGCCCAAAAACTTGCCCAAATTTTTTTTTTTTTTTTTTTTTTTTTTTAGCCGTTAGTAAAATAAAAAGAATTTCAACGGCTATCCCAACGGTCACTTTTACACTATAAAAACACCAACCATATACTTCATTTTTATACACTCAAACATATATTTCTTTTATATTTCCATCTTTCTCAAGATCAAAATCAAACACTCCCAAACTGCAAAATGTTAACACTTCCCCCAATGATTGTTTCATTCGATGTTTATTACAGAGGTGATTTTCGTAATCAAATGAAGGAATATGAGTGGGGCGACAGTATTTCGTTTGAAGATATCGACATTCGTGATGTTGGTTTACAAGATTTGCTATCCTTTCTGAAGGAAAAAGTTCCATGTGAATTCACGTCTGTGTTCTTTTATAAAGACGATTATGATGCGGATTGTAGGGCAAGTTCTCTGTGTACCGATGATCAATGGTACTTTATAAAAGATACCATTGAAGATCACGGTAAACGCATTTCTTTATATGCGGTTCTTGAAGATGAAGAGACGTTGGGTTATCGTTACCTCGATGAATCAGCTGAAGCAGCAGTTGAGGCATCAAGAGAAATACCGATGTCTCCAGAGTACCTCACGGATGATGAAATGACTGGTGAACGCTACTTTGCAGATGACAATTGACGACGACGAGTAGTTTGATTGTAATCTTTTAAATTTTAATTGTCGTGATGTTTTAATTTTTAATTATTGTAATTTTAGTGTTGTTGTCGAGTTTTATATCTTCCTTTATGTTTCAGAGCTCTTCGTCTTTTTAATCTCCTCTCGATCTCTAGTAAAACGAGTAATGGTCTAGAATTTATAAGTATGGAGTTTCGAATGAATTTAAGGTTATAATCAAGAAAGAACGTAATAGCACGATTTGTTTCGTCAAATTACCAGAATCATTGAGAATAGAGCTATCAAGAATATACTTTCTTGATATGTTCAGAAGTTAATTAGAATGAAAGAGTTATGTAACATGACACATGATGGTGGTTTGATCTACTGTGAACCATCATGTCCCATTAGAACTCAGCATGACTTACTGTAATATAATCACGTTGATCAAGTGTCATTATATTATACTAACTCCTGCATCAGTTCCCAACACTACTTCAAAAACATTCATAATTTAAACTCGAATTGTTAAAGAAATTTAGAAACTAAAGTAGTTTCCTTTATGATGTAATATAGATAGCATGAAGAGATAAATAATTTAGGACGAGAATATTTATGAAAATATCTTCAGAAATATCGAAGATATTTATGATGATATTTTGAAATTTCTAAGTTCGATGGTTGATGAGGAAGATTTTTCGCAAGATTTTAACATGAGTACGGAGCAAGATATTTGTTGAAGGTTTCATCGGATCCAGAATTACCTGGATTCTTTGAATATATGGTATGGTCCTTGTATTTGTCCTTGTTCTCCTTCGTGGTTAGCTCAATCCGTTTTCCAGTTTCAACTTTTCTGAGCTTTTCCAACATACTATTGTTTATCATCAAACTTTCGATGATTAAGGTCGTTTACGGTTGTCTATGGTTTCTGCTGCTTCATTCAACTTTTTCAACATTTATAGTATTGATTTGTGACTGAGTGCTTTTCAGAATTTCAGAATGAGAGATCATAATTCTAAGAGATAAATGTCATACATATAACTGTTGATGTAGATATGCTGTGAGTTTTCAAAGTACTGATTGCTGATTCCCGGTAATTGGTATGGTAGTTCTCGTTACAAGATGTGAATGATTATATGATAGGGTTTCAATGAATAAATATAATGATTTGTCAGAGAGATTCAAGTCAAGAAGCAACGAGGTTGCTGGTATGTCTGCTGGTAGTATGGTGGAATATAAAAGAATTCTCCAGTATCAAAAGGGTAATTGTATATATCTGGATTATAGTAAAGCTACTTCGAATGAAAGGTCGAAGCTGACTTGCTGGAGCTGTGACAAAATTGGCTACTTTGAAAAGGGATCGCAAAGTTATTTTTGCTAATAAATGCCAAAAGATCTGATGCGGCTACGTGTTAAACTTTTACTCAATTGTCGAGAGTTTCTCAGGTGCATAACTATATGCATAAATCTTTCCTTCCGTAGATGAAGTGCAGTTGATTCATCCTATTGATTGAGTTGTTTTCAAGAATCATAAAAGGTTTGAATGCAGATTGTAATTGTCGAGATACAATGAGGTTTAAGATGAAATCAAGTGGCAAACTTGAAGAATTGTTTAGTTTCATATGTTATAATCAATATTTTAATTCATTTTAATTGTCCAATGTTGGTAGTCCTCAGTTGATAGTCCACAGTTAGCAATTCAATAATTCATATATAGTTTAATATATAATATTCGAATTAATTAATACGTATCGTGACCCGATATTTAAAGTGCGTAAAATAAATATAGAAATTAAATGACGATAAATAAAATTGTGAGAATGTAAATTGCGATAATTAAATTTTGATAAATAAAGTGTAATTAATTAGCTGGGAACAATTAGTTCGGAACAGTTAGCGTGGATTCTTAACAAAATTTCTCATAGTTAATTTGTTTGTTTCTAACAAATTTTATTTTGTCAAATGTTTCCTTCATTATGCCACTTGATTTTTGATAAATCAAAATCCAAATATGAAATTGGATGGATATGGTTATTCTGTGGTGAATCAGATTCGTATATCGGTGGATGTAAGTAGGATAATAAATGACCGTTGAATTAGCTTCAAAGAATGTACAGTGTAACCTATTAATGTGAGATCTAAATATTCCTCGTGTATTACCTACCCGTTAAAATATTTTCACCATTAACATTTTGCACAAAAGAATTTTTAATTACAATCTTTATGAAAACATATATACATATATATTTTCTTCAGATGTAATCATAGATTTAATGGGTTAATATGATATTAAACTCATTTGCTTTTCGGTTGGAACTAGAATAAATAATCTCTAAAACATTAGAGGTTACATATTCGCCATGTCGAACGAAGATAAATAAGGTAGAACGATACGTAGAACGATGATTATACTCGAGGTACAGAATGAGATGTCGAAGCTGGTGATGCGGATGTTGTTGTTGGTGGTACTAATGCTGTTGGTGCTAAGGTTGGTGATGTTACTGGTGTTGGTGATACGGCTGGTGCTTGCAAATTGTGTACCGTGCTCTCTAAAGTTAGCACTCGAGCTCGGAGTTCTTTAACTTCTTCTACTAACCCTGGTTGGTTATCGGTGTGAGGTAGAGATCGGATATCTTCTCTAGTTCCGTTAATGGTAGTCTCAAGACGAAAAATTCTGGCAAAAAGGGTATAAACGGTGTTGCGAACGGGTTCGCCGGTGAGCGGTTCAAGTACTCCGAGGTTAGGTGGTAGATTCGGTTCATGATATGGAGTACCTTCTTCCCTTATCCATAGGGTGAGTATGTCGCGAACCCACCCCCATTTTCTCCAGTAATCACGGTAGTTGATTGGTTGGTGTGCTCCTGTCACACTATCTTCGGAGTCAGATGAACTTGGTTGGTTCGTAGAGGCCATTTTACGCGATCTCAGAAAAGATTTTTGGTATGAAGAGTTTAGTGACAGCAATTGATAGTTGGATGGCATTCTCAATGTATAATATGCATAGATATATAGTACCAGGTTCCCTTAAATTACGGAGGAATTTACGGAAGATATCAGGCAAGATCTACAGTAACAGATCCGCTAAGATATGAATTGTCAGATACGCTAAGATATGAATTTTGTCTATACACTATTTATGCAGTCAATGCAGTAAAACGTGTCTAGACTAAGAATAATGAGCATGTAATTTCCTAAGGATGATAAGCAGATGATTTTCGACAAAAATGATAAGCAAAACTTTTGACATGCAGACACGGTCGAAGTCCAGACTCACTAATGCATCCTAACGACTTATCAGTTATGCATACTAATGTAGACCTGGTTCACTAAGACCACCGCTCTGATACCAACTGAAATGACCCGTCCTAATCTATCCGGACAAAGTCCATATCGATTACAAACGGTTCACAATAGTTGGTTACATCGAGAGGTACTTGACCTCTATATGATACATTTTACAAACATTGCATTCGTTTTTAAAAGACAAACTTGATTTATATCGAAAATTGATGACATGCAAATCATTTCATAATATATTCAACTATAATTGTCTAAATAATAATCTTGATGAACCCGACGAATCGAATGCAACATATTTTGAAATATGTCATGAATGACTCCAAGTAATATCTTTTAAATGAGCAATTGCACAGCGGAAGACTTCTTTTATACCTGAGATTAAACATGCTTTCAAGTGTTAACCAAAAGGTTGGTGAGTTCATTAGTTTAACATAAATAATCATTTCATATTTTTAATAGACCACAAGATTTCATATTTCCATTTCTCATAAACATACGTCCCATGCATAGAGACAAAAATATCATTCATATGGACTGAACACCTGGTAACCGACATTCACAATTTACATATAAGAATATCCCCATCATTCCGGGATCCTCCATCGGACATGATATAAATTTCGAAGTACTAAAGCATACGATACTTTGGATGGGGCTTGTTGGGCCCGATAGATCTATCTTTAGAGTTTGCGTCAATTAGGGTGTCTGTTCCCTAATTCTTAGATTACCAGACTAAATAAAAAGGGGCATATCTGATTTCGATCATTCAACCATATAATGTAGTTTCAATTACTTGTGTCTATTTCGTAAAACAGTTATAAAAAACAGCGCATGTATTCTCAGTCCCAAAAATATAATGAGTAAAAAGGGAAATGAAACTCACGCATATAAATATTGAAAAATAGTTATTAAAACATTGCATGTATTCTCAGCCCAAAAATATATATAAAAAGGGAATAATGAAACTCACCGTACTATATTTTGTAGTAAAAATACATATGACGTCATTTAACAAGTGTAGGGTTGACCTCGGATTCACGAACCTAAATTATTCATATATATTAACACATATCACATTTAATTGACTAAGCTTATTTATATTATATAATGTATTAAGATTAATATCTTTACTTATATATATAGGATTATATTAAGATATGTTTTTATATAACTATGACTTTATTTGGTAACATAATATTTATAATAGAAAATTGTAATATTTTTATAAAAATAAGGACACTAATAATAATAATAAATAATAGTAGTGTTAGTAAAAATGATGATAATAATATATAAAAATCTTGATAATAATAATAATAATAATAATAATAATAATAATAATAATAATAATAATAATAATAATAATAATAATAATAATAATAATAATAATTTTTCTAATAATGTTAATCTTAATAAGATGACAATTTTAATTAATAATAATGATAATAATAATAATAAATATGATAATGATAATAATAAAAAAAAAATATTAAAAGTGCTACCTTAACGAAACAAGCTCCAAAAAGGAAAAATAACTGCCCATGCCCGGACTCGAACCCACGAACTCTCGCTCAACACCCAACACATCAAACCAATGCTCCATTTATTACTTTCCTATTATAAAATGTAACTAGAACTTTATAACTCCTTTAATTAGAATAGCCCAACAAGGATTCAGCCCAATCAGAAAGAGAAAGGAATTCGGCCCAATAACTTAGATCTCGGCCCAGGCTTTCAACACATTCTTCTATTGTAAAAAAAAAAAATGTAGTCACCTAGGTTCGAACCCGAGACTCTTCGTATATCACCAACACCCTTAAACCACTCTTCCGTTTGTTTTATTTCTGATTTAACACGCGACCTATTATTTAACTCGATTTTCTGTGTCCCCTTTCTTCTTCAAACACGTCATTTCATCATTCAACTCCATTCTCCATTAACCTCATCATTAACATACTTACTATCAATCTTAATATAATTATCATCATCTAAAATATACTGATATCATCATTCTTCATCTTATCATTAAAGTTTCATCGTCATTTGGATATCCACATCCCAATGATTTCGGTTACAGGAAGACAGAAGAAAAGGAACAAGATAGGAAACGAAAATGAAACAAGTAGGGTCTTGGTTTATTATATAATCATCCCACTACATAACAAGTCTAAAAGAGGGAAAGCAATTAATCCATTTACTTTCTATAAAAAAAAGAATTATTGGTGTTTAAAGAATAAAATTATACAAGTTGCAGGATAGTGGAATAGGAAGTAGTAATAGGAAAGAAGGTTAAAGTGATAATTTTGGTTGTGGGTTCGTGTAGGATGGTATATTAAACGAAAATTGTCACTGCAAAAGCAACATCAAATAATGATAACCATAACGTGATTACAGCAGCAACTTGAGATGTTTTTGCAAGGGAAATCGTGAATGTTTTGAAGAGGGCGGTGGGGTTACAAGATGGGTAACTGTCGGCCCAAATATTTAATGAAATGGAGGTTGTTGGATCGATCCACTAATGGTAACCGAACAAGAAAATAATTTTAGTAATCACCTACATAATTTAATAATGATTAATGGTGATAGTGTTCACATAACAAAAAGGAAAACATGTGTACGATAACTTGGTTGTATAGAAGACAAAAAAACTTTCGGTTTCAAGTGGAGTAAGGGCCCTTTAGATGGCCAACCAAGCTTTCTTTCTTTTTTCTTTTTTTTTTATAAAGATCGAAAAGAGCAAAAACAGAATTATTCTTTGTAATTGATTTTCGTATAAAAATAAAAGAAAAAGATAGGAACAAGTTGATTGTGATGATTTAAGGGAGTGACGTGGGTGATTGTGCTCCATCTGAAACAGAAACATTATGCAAGTAAGGTAATTGATTCTCACTTCTTTAGTTGTAACCAAATGGAACTATCGAAGAATTGTCGATGATGGTGGTGAGTTGGTTGGTTTTCATTAGGGTTTCTGTGATTTTATGTATTGCAACCGAAAGCAACAAGTATGTTGGATAATGGTTAATGGAGTGATCGATGTTGATGGTTATGAGCAAGGTTAACAACGTGGTGGAGGTGATTGGTGATCAATGATGTTTGCAGGTGTTGGGTTATTTCGAGCAGTCCAACGAAAAAGGTAGTAGTGGGGTGCCAAATGGTTTTCGACTTTCGATGGTGTTGATGGTGGTTGATTGAGTGGTGGTCATGGGTGTCATGGTGGTGGTGCTCTCGGTGGTAGCAGGCAGTTGATAGTATGATCATTCTTTGTAATAGATATAGATATGGTTATGATAATGTATATGTATATAAATGTATATTTATATAAGAGATATTAACTAAGAAATAAAAGCACAATAATCTTCATTTTCTATCACTTATGATTGGTAATTGTTAGTGTAACTTGATTGATATGCCTAATAACAGAAATTGATGTTTAGTTATATGGAACTAAGGATGTCGACAATGAATCCCAGCTAAGCAGATAAATTAGAAAAAATAAAAGGTAAATTGATGTGTAACCGATTTTGTCCTAATTCTGTATTTGGTTTTGATTTGCTAGCAAAATAAGAGACAAAGAATCAATCTAATACAGTTAAACAGTGAAATCAACAAATTCGTATGATTACTTCAAGTTTATATTATTTATATAATCAATAACTAATATTGATAATTAATAATTATAATTATATATGATAATAATAATATTAATAATAAGAATGATTAATAAGGTTACTAATAAAAAAATATATTAATTATATTATTAATATTAATATCATTATTATGAATATTATTACTATATATATATATATATATATATATATATATATATATATATATATATATATATATATATATATATATATATATATATATATATATATATATATATATATATATATTTATATATATATATATACTTATCTGTTTACAATTAATAGTTCGTGAATCGTCGGGAATAGTTGAAGGCTAATTGAATATATGAACATCGTTTCAAAATTTTCTAGACTCAACATTACATACATTGCTTATCGTATCGAAATCATAATAAGATTTAGTTTAAATTTGGTCAGAAATTCCCGGGTCATCACACCTAACACATGTGGGAACTGTCATTTGGCAACTGGCATGAAATATCTCATAAAATTACAAAAATATGAGTAATCATTCATGACTTATTTACATGAAAACAAAATTACATATCCTTTATATCTAATCCATACACCAACGACCAAAAACACCTACAAACACTTTCATTCTTCAATTTTCTTCATCTAATTGATCTCTCTCAAGTTCTATCTTCAAGTTCTAAGTGTTCATCATAAATTCTACAAGTTCTAGTTTCATAAAATCAAGAATACTTCCAAGTTTGCTAGCTTACTTCCAATCTTGTAGAGTGATCATCCAACCTCAAGAAATATTTCTTATTTATAATAAGATATCTTTCTAATACAAGGTAATACTCATATTCAAACTTTGATTCAATTTCTATAACTATTACAATCTTATTTCGAGTGAAAATCTTACTTGAACTGTTTTCGTGTCATGATTCTGCTTCAAGAACTTTCAAGCCATCCAAGGATACTTTGAAGCTAGATCCATTTTTCTCATTTCCAGTAGCTTTATCCAGAAAACTTGAGTTAGTAATGATGTTCATAACATCATTCGATTCATACATATAAAGCTATCTTATTCGAAGGTTTAAACTTGTAATCACTAGAACATAGTTTAGTTAATTCTAAACTTGTTCGTAAACAAAAGTTAATCCTTCTAACTTGACTTTTAAAATCAACTAAACACATGTTCTATATCTATATGATATGCTAACTTAATGATTTAAAACCTGGAAACACGAAAAACACCGTAAAACCGGATTTATGCCGTCGTAGTAACACCGCGGGCTGTTTTGGGTTAGTTAATTAAAAACTATGATAAACTTTGATTTAAAAGTTGTTCTTCTGGGAAAATTATTTTTCTTATGAACATGAAACTATATCCAAAAATCATGGTTAAACTCAAAGTGGAAGTATGTTTTCTAAAATGGTCATCTAGACGTCGTTCTTTCGACTGAAATGACTACCTTTAAAAAACGACTTGTAACTTATATTTCCGACTATAAACCTATACTTTTTCTGTTTAGATTCATAAAATAGAGTTCAATATGAAACCATAGCAATTTGATTCACTCAAAAGGGATTTAAAATGAAGAAGTTATGGGTAAAACAAGATTGGATAATTTTTCTTGTTGTAGCAACGTGAAAATTGGTAACAAATCTATATTAATCATATCCTAGCTAACTTATATTGTATTATACATGTATTCTAATATATTATGTAATCTTGGGATACCATAGACACGTATGCAAATGTTTTGACATATCATATCGACCCATGTGTATATATTATTTGAAACAACCATAGACACTCTATATGCAGTAATGTGGGAGTTAGCTATACAGGGTTGATGTTGATTCCAAAAATATATATACTTTCAGTTATGATCTAGCCTAAGACGTGTATACACTGGGTCGTGGATTGATTCAAGATAATATATATCAATTTTTTCAGTACATCTAACGTTGGACAACTAGTTGTAGGTTACTAACGAGGACAGCTGACTTAATAAACTTAAAACATCAAAATGTATTAAAAGTGTTGTAAATATATTTTGAACATACTTTGATATATATGTACATATTTGTTATAGGTTCGTGAATCGACCAGTGGCCAAGTCTTACTTCCCGACGAAGTAAAAATCTGTGAAAGTGAATTATAGTCCCACTTTTAAAATCTAATATTTTTGGGATGAGAATACATGCAAGTTTTATAAATGATTTACAAAATAGACACAAGTATGTGAAACTACATTCTATGCTTGAATTATCGAAATCGAATATGCCCCTTTTTATTAAGTCTGGTAAAAACTATATGATGACATATATATGGTTATATATATATGGTAAAAACAAGATTGGATAATTTTTCTTGTTGTAGCAACGTGAAAATTGGTAACAAATCTATATTAATCATATCCTAGCTAACTTATATTGTATTATACATGTATTCTAATATATTATGTAATCTTGGGATACCATAGACACGTATGCAAATGTTTTGACATATCATATCGACCCATGTGTATATATTATTTGAAACAACCATAGACACTCTATATGCAGTAATGTGGGAGTTAGCTATGCAGGGTTGAGGTTGATTCCAAAAATATATATACTTTGAGTTATGATCTAGCCTAAGACGTGTATACACTGGGTCGTGGATTGATTCAAGATAATATATATCAATTTTTTCTGTACATCTAACGTTGGACAACTAGTTGTAGGTTACTAACGAGGACAGCTGACTTAATAAACTTAAAATATCAAAATGTATTAAAAGTGTTGTAAATATATTTTGAACATACTTTGATATATATGTACATATTTGTTATAGGTTCGTGAATCGACCAGTGGCCAAGTCTTACTTCCCGACGAAGTAAAAATCTGTGAAAGTGAATTATAGTCCCACTTTTAAAATCTAATATTTTTGAGATGAGAATACATGCAAGTTTTATAAATGATTTACAAAATAGACACAAGTACGTGAAACTACATTCTATGGTTGAATTATCGAAATCGAATATGCCCCTTTTTATTAAACTTGTAAAAACTATATGATGACATATATATGGTTATATATATAGTTAACATGATATTATGATAAGTAAACATATCATTAAGTATATTAATAATGAACTACATATGTAAAAACAAGACTACTAACTTAATGATTTTGAAACGAGACATATATGTAACGATTATCGTTGTAACGACATTTAATGTATATATATCATATTAAGAGATATTCGTACATCATAATATCATGATAATATAATAATTTAAAATCTCATTTGATATTATAAACATTGGGTTAACAACATTTAACAAGATCGCTAACCTAAAGGTTTCAAAACAACACATACATGTAACGACTAACGATGACTTAACGACTCAGTTAAAATGTATATACATGTAGTGTTTTAATATGTATTCCTACACTTTTGAAAGACTTCAAGACACTTATCAAAATACTTCTACTTAACAAAAATTCTTACAATTACATCCTCGTTCAGTTTCATCAACAATTCTACTCGTATGCACCCGTATTCGTACTCGTACAATACACAACTTTTAGATGTATGTACTATTGGTATATACACTCCAATGATCAGCTCTTAGCAGCCCATGTGAGTCACCTAACACATGTGGGAACCGTCATTTGGCAACTGGCATGAAATATCTCATAAAATTACAAAAATATGAGTAATCATTCATGACATATTTACATGAAAACAAAATTACATATCCTTTATATCTAATCCATACACCAATGACCAAAAACACCTACAAACACTTTCATTCTTCAATTTTCTTCATCTAATTGATCTCTCTCAAGTTCTATCTTCAAGTTCTAAGTGTTCTTCATAAATTCTACAAGTTCTAGTTTCATAAAATCAAGAATACTTCCAAGTTTGCTAGCTTACTTCCAATCTTGTAGAGTGATCATCCAACCTCAAGAAATATTTCTTATTTACAATAAGATATCTTTCTAATACAAGGTAATACTCATATTCAAACTTTGATTCAATTTCTATAACTATTAGAATCTTATTTCGAGTGAAAATCTTACTTGAACTGTTTTCGTGTCATGATTCTGCTTCAAGAACTTTCAAGCCATCCAAGGATCCTTTGAAGCTAGATCCATTTGTCCCTTTTCCAGTAGGTTTATACAGAAAACTTGAGGTAGTAATGATGTTCATAACATCATTCGATTCATACATATAAAGCTATCTTATTCGAAGGTTTAAACTTGAAATCACTAGAACATAGTTTAGTTAATTCTAAACTTGTTCCAAACAAAAGTTAATCCTTCTAACTTAACTTTTGAAATCAACTAAAAACATGTTCTATATCTATATGATATTCTAACTTAATGATTTAAAACCTGGAAACACGAAAAACACCGTAAAACTGGACATACGCCGTCGTAGTAACACCGCTGGCTGTTTTGGTTTGATAATTAAAAACTATGATAAACTTTGATTTAAAAGTTGTTCTTCTGGGAAAATGATTTTTCTTATGAACATGAAACTATATCCAAAAATCATGGTTAAACTCAAAGTGGAAATATGTTTTTCAAAATGGTCATCAAGACGTCGTTCTTTCGATTGAAATGACTACCTCTTACAAAAATGACTTGTAACTTATATTTCTGACTAAAAACCTATACTTTTTCTGTTTAGATTCATAAAATAGAGTTATATATGAAACCATAGCAATTTGATTCACTCAAAACGGATTTAAAATGAAGAAGTTATGGGTAAAACAAGATTGGATATTTTTTTATTTTTGTAGCTACGGGAAATATTAACAATTCTATACAAATCATATCCTAGCTAACTTATATTGTATTATTTATGTATTCTAATATATTATGTAATCTTGGGATACCATAGGCACGTATGCAAATGTGTTGACATATCATATCGACCCATGTATATATATTATTTGGAACAACCATAGACACTCTATATGCAGTAATGTTGGAGTTAGCTATACAGGGTTGAGGTTGATTCCAAAAATATATATACTTTGAGTTGTGATCTAGCCTGAGACGTGTATACACTGGGTCGTGGATTGATTCAAGATAATATATATCGATTTATTTCTGTACATCTAACTGTGGACAACTAGTTGTAGGTTACTAACGAGGACAGCTGACTTAATAAACTTAAAACATCAAAATGTATTAAAAGTGTTGTAAATATATTTTGAACATACTTTGATATATATGTACATATTTGTTATAGGTTCGTGAATCGATCAATGGCCAAGTCTTACTTCCCGACGAAGTAAAAATCTGTGAAAGTGAATTATAGTCCCACTTTTAAAATCTAATATTTTTGAGATGAGAATACATGCAAGTTTTATAAATGATTTACAAAATAGACACAAGTACGTGAAACTACATTCTATGGTTGAATTATCGAAATCGAATATGCCCTTTTTTATTAAGTCTGGTAATCTAAGAATTAGGGAATAAACACCCTAATTGACGCGAATCCTAAAGATAGATCTATTGAGCCTAACAAACCCCATCCAAAGTACCGGATGCTTTAGTACTTCGAAATTTATATCATATCCGAAGGGTGTCCCGGAATGATGGGGATATTCTTACATATGCATCTTGTTAATGTCGGTTACCAGGTGTTCACCATATGAATGATTTTTATCTCTATGTATGGGATGTGTATTGAAATATGAAATCTTGTGGTCTATTGTTACGATTTGATATATATAGGTTAAACCTATAACTCACCAACATTTATGTTGACGTTTAAAGCATGTTTATTCTCAGGTGAATATTAAGAGCTTCCGGTGTTGCATACTAAAATAAGGATAAGATTTGAAGTCCATGTTTGTATGATATTGTGTAAAAACTACATTCAAGAAACATATGTCGATGTAATATATTTCTATTGTAAACCATTATGTAATGGTCGTGTGTAATCAGTATATTTTAGATTATCATTATTTGATAATCTACGTAATGTTTTTTTTTAAAACCTTTATTGATAAAATAAAGGTTATGGTTGTTTTAAAAATGAATGCAGTCTTTGAAAAACGTCTCATATAGAGGTCAAAACCTCGCAACGAAATCAATTAATATGGAACGTTTATAATCAATATGAACGGGACATTTAATTTCTAATGGAACATGATGATTCACAGACCATAACATCATCATGTGTCATGTTACACCACTCTTTCATTATACTTAATCTCTAAGCATAATCCGGAAATATTTCCTTGATATTTCTGTTCTTTCGTAATTCCAACAGTTGTTAATAAATTGTGCTATTACATTTTCTTTCTGACTAGGGGATTTCCTTAAATTCCTTGAATTCTGAAAAGCAACCATGACTACATCAAAAGTTAAGACGAATCTTTATTTACCTCATTTCACTCTTTTGTTATAGCTTCATCCGTACTCTTCAAATAATCGAATTGTTTATTCATATTACTCAACGTCAATAAAACTCTAGTTATCAACTCATATTCGTCATGAAAACATTTTTATTGTTAACCATGACAACTCTACTCAAATTTCGGGACGAAATTTCTTTAACGGGTAGGTACTATGACGACCCGGAAATTTTCAACCAAATTTATACTTAATCTGATTATGATTTCGACAAGATAAGCAAAGTTGTAATGTTGAGTCTCAAAATTTTTGAACTGTTTTCATGTTAACATTTAACCTCGACCAGCTTCGACGATTCACGAACAATTAATTGTAAATAGATATGTATGTATGTGTATATAAATAATAATTTGAAATATAATTTGAAGTATTATATGTTGTTGTTATTAAAAACTAATAAAAATAAAAATAGGATATTATAATAATTATTATTTAAAATATATCTCTATATATAAATAAAGTATATTAAAAATACATATTAAATGATTTTAATATACTCTTTTGATGTTTCGATTGATATTAAGCAAGTTAAATTCAAACTTATGTAATTTTAAAATAAACGGTGATACGAAAATGAGTTCTATAAATTTTGGGCTTATTAAAAATGTATTTAGGAACTATTTGTTAAGTTTTAACACTTTTTATATTTTACCCAAAATTGAGAGGGACAGTTGATGTAAATTTTATTTGATAGTTAATGACTGAATTTTATACCATAATGACTGAAATAATTAAAGATATTTAATATAAAAATTAGGGATTTTTTCGAAAACTTTTATCCGCCACTAATTATCAACGGAGACGAATTTCAGTCCGTAAATGAAATATTAAACCAATAAGTAAACGACGGCTAATAATTTACACGTTTAAAATTCTTTGATTATTATTATATTATTTATTATTATTATTAATTGATAATAATATTATATGATTACTTTAGATTGTTGAATTACCGTGAATTGATTTGATTGAAAAATTACTGTGTTAAATTGATTGAGAAAAGTTGTGTATTTTGTTTTTCACTGTGCATAATTAGAATTAGGATTCTTTACCACTTCTCTAACTCTTTATATATTGTATGCATACATACAAGACCTGGATAAAAACTTCACTCACCACTTTCAAACTTGCACAAAACATACAAACCACAATCACCGTTTACACCACCCTTCATCCATTTCATGGATCATACAGGCACCCTCACCACCATAGACAATCATCCTAAACTAATTCAACCTTCACTTTTGACTGATGATATTCTTCACGATATCAACAAACGAAAACCACTATAATAAACCATCACCATCTACAACCATTCTGAACACCCTTTATTTTTCTACTAGACTACTTTACTACTCGTTTCTATTTTAGTTTAATCGAGACAACAACCAACGAAGATGTTGAGCCATGTTCCCAATGACTCAAAACAAAAACGATATTGATGCTAAAATTGAGGACCACAACCGAACTTGTTTAGTTTGTGTATGTACGAGGTAACCCGACTTCTCCTTTGTCTTGCTTCTGTTGTTCAATGATCATTTCATCACCACCCTACCAAAAATCGCCACCCCTTCAACACATAATAACCACTGTTACCTTTTTCATCACCTTTACAATTGTTCGATACCTTCGGTTGCCTGTACCACCATGTGCGTAACCAATCACACCTAAACTTCTACTCTCGTCTTCGTTTATCAAACCACCATGTAAGTGCTACTACTTCCTATTTCTATTTCATGGTTACTAACGAACAAACTCCACCACCACTACCACCAAAACCCACCTGTTACAGTTATGTTTTTCTTCTTTCTTCCTCATCGACAATCTGATATACGGCTGTAATTTGTCTGGATAGTTCGTCTATTTCAACCCACAACACAGTCATCATTATTAATTGAACAACACTACTTCTGCTTTAACGATATAAAGTGATTAGGATGTTGATAAACCTTGTTGGAATAGAATGGGAAATAAAACGATAACAATAATTAAAAAAATACAAAATTAATACTAGTGGCTAGCCTAAATTAATGGAGATAGTGGAGATACACGTTGGTGATGAAGACCTCATGTATACAACCAATCTATTTTGACTTTTTCAAATGCAACATTTAATCGAGTTTTAAATTGGGTTACTTAAACCTCGTAGTGGAATTTGGTGAACCATTAAAAAAAATAACGTTTCCTCTTCCTAAAAACTATTAAATGGATCGTGTAAATTTGGGCTTATAAATCCATTAAGTATAAAAATCTTGTTGGACTGAGATTAGATTGCCTGTTGGACCGAATTATCTTAGGCCGTTTAAGGTATTGCTACTCGCTGCTTCCTATCTTTCCATTCTATCTCTTTTGATGCTAGATCAATGATGATGATGATTAAAATGTTATGAATCATGTCATTGCAAATATGATATTAATGATGGTTATGAAACGACATAGTGAAGATTTCCAGCCTACAATCTAGAAGCCCACCTTCTAGATATTCAAAGTAGGCAACCTTGACAACTCATATGGAGGTAGCAAAGTTGATGACGATGACGGCCGCCAACCTTCTCCGTTCACACCATTCCACCGCCATAGAATTTTTACTATAAATAGAGGTGCAAACCTCAGTTGTAAATCATCCTAAATCACTCAGAGAAGTGTAATCACAACCTAGAGAGTGTGTGTGAGTTTGAGAGTTTTTTTGTAAGAGTTTTGTAATACTCTGTAAATCTATTCTTGTGAGTAATAGAGTTGTTTTTCGCTCAAATTTATATCTCCCAACGTCCAGGCGATCCCCTCTCTTCCTAACAAGTGGTATCAAGAGCTTGGTTAGAGACGTTGGTTGAGTTTTTGGGTCTTCTGAAGTTTTCTCAAAATTCAATTTTGAGTCTACCATTGGATTCGTCTCGTCGAACCGAGTCCAACGCAAAAAACGGCGACTTAAACGGAGTTATAACGAGCCCAGAAAACGCGGTCAAAGTTTGGTCAACTCGCCGGAATCTCGCCGGAGAAGACGACCGGTGCCGGATTTTTTGCCGGAGAAGACGATCACTGTAGCAATTTACTGTAGCAGCTGGCGGCACTGTAGCAAGTCACTGTAGCAGTACTGTAGCAGTACTGTAGCAGTACTGTAGCGGTACTGTAGCAATTCTGAAATTTTACAATTTTGTCCCTGAAATTTTCAGAATTTCATTCTTGGTCCCTGAAGTTTATAAAAATTATAATTTTGCCCCGTAAGTGGAATTTAAGCCGCGAAGTGTCTATTCCACCATTTTCAACCGTTCCGGACGTAACGGTGATCTCTGTTTTCTACAATTCAACCCCGTTTGTGTTGAAAAATTATTTGTAAGGTGATAATGTCCACAGAAGAGTCAACATCATCTTTCGGAGCTATGATTATGCTCACAGCCACAAACTACACGCTGTGGAAACCTCGAATGGAAGATCTCCTCAGTTGTAAGGATTTGTTCGATCCTATTGAATTGAAGGGTATAAACCCTGATTCTGCCAAAGAGAAAGAGTGGAAGAAATCAAACCGAAAAACTATTGGTCAGATCCGTCAATGGATTGATCATAGTGTCTTCCACCATGTTGCACAAGAGACAGACGCATATGTCCTCTGGAAAAGGTTGGAGGACATGTACCAGGCCAAGACTGCTCGGAATAAAGCCCTGCTGATGAGGCGTTTAGTCAACATGAAGCTCAAAAGTGGAACTTCAGTTGCCGAGCATACCAGTGAGTTCCAGAGCTTGGTCAACCATTTATCGTCTGTAGAGATGCCACTTGGCGATGAAGTTCAGGCGCTACTGCTACTTAGTTCCCTTCCCGATAGTTAGGAAACGCTGGTAGTAACACTCAGCAACTCAGCCCCGAATGGCAAACTTACCATGTTAATGGTCAAGGATGCCCTATTCAGTGAAGAGGCAAGGAGAAAAGACATGGGCACAGATCAGACCCATGCCTTTGTCACAGAGAATCGGGGGAGACAGTGAATGAGTAGCAAAAATAAATGGAGAGGCAGAAGCAAGAGCAGGGGCAGGTCAGCTGATGACAGAAAACCAACATATAAATGCCATCATTGTGGATTAGAGGGACATATGAAGAAGAACTGCTATAGATTAAAAGAGGAACAAGGTCAAAGCAGTTCACAGCCGAAGAATAAGGGTGGAGAAACATTAGTGACTATCTCTGGTGATGTAGCTTATTGTTCAACCCATGATGAGACATGCCTTCACGTCTCACGAGAAGAAACAGAATGGGTGGTAGATACTGCAGCTTCCTACCACGTGACTCCATACAAGGAATACTTCACAACATACAAAGCTGGTGACTTTGGAGTTGTGATGATGGGAAATTCCAGTTCCGCTGAGATTGTCGGAATTGGAGATGTCAGGATAAAGACAAGTTCTGGGAGCACAATCACTCTGAAGGATGTCCGCCATGTGCCAGATCTTCGGCTAAATTTACTTTCTGGGATAGCTCTCGACAAACAGGGCTATGATAGTCATTTCAGTAAAGGCACATGGAAATTGTCAAGAGGCGCTATGATAGTCGCTCGAGGACACATTTGTGGCACACTGTACAAGACTCATGTGAAGATCTGCACAGACAGTATTAATGTTGCAGAAAATGAGGCTTCACAAAATTTATGGCACCAGAGACTCGGTCACATGAGTGAGAAAGGGTTGTCTACCCTAATAAAGAAGGAGCTTATCAATGTTGACAGGGATGCTGCACTAGATTCTTGCAATCATTGTCTGTTTGGTAAGCAGCATAGAGTCTCGTTTAATTCCTCTTCAACGAAAAAATCAGAGTTAGTCAGTCTGGTACACTCTGATGTTTGCGGTCCCTTGGAGGTTGAATCAATTGGCGGCAATCGATACTTTCTGACGTCTATCGATGATACTTCTCGAAAGGTGTGGGTATATTTCTTACGGACGAAGGACCAGGTGTTCGATTACTTCAAACAGTTCCATGTCATGGTAGAACGTGAGACAGGAAAGAAGTTAAAGTGTCTTCGATCAGACAACGGCGGTGAATACTCTTCCAGACAGTTCGATGCCTATTGCAGATCATATGGCATCCGACATGAGAAGACTGTCCCACGTACCCCTCAACATAATGGTATAGCAGAAAGAATGAACCGAACAATCATGGAACGTGTTCGGAGCATGATCAGTATGGCTAAGCTGCCAAAGCCATTCTGGGGAGAAGCAGTCGGAGCCGCTTGTTATTTGATCAACCGATCTCCATCAGTACCACTGAATTTTGAAGTTTCGGAGAAACTTTGGTCTGGAAAGGATCCATCATACTCTCACTTAAGAGTATTTGGATGTTTGGCGTACGCACATGTATCCAAGGAGCTCAGGCAGAAACTGGATGCAAGGACCACTCCATGCATATTCATAGGCTATGGAGATGAAGAATTTGGATACAGATTATGGGATCCAAAGGAGAAAAAGGTGATCAGAAGTAGGGACGTAGTGTTCCATGAAAGCCAGATAATAGAAGATATTGAAAAACCCACAATATCTCAGAAGTCAAATGTTGCTGCTCAGGTGCCAGAGGCAACAACGGAATCATTCATGAGAAATGAATTTTCAGTGCAAGAAGAAATGCCAGAAGTAGAAGATAATGAGGAAAATGACGGTGCTGAGCAGGGGGAGCCACAACCCTATCTGCCAGACGTTCCAGCACCATCACAAGGTCAAGATGATGGTGGATCTCCTCAGAATGTTCCAGAAGTTCGTAGATCTGAATGAGGTCGGATTCCATCGAGTAGATATCCAGAATCCGAGTACCTTCTACTTACTGAAGATGGAGAACCGGAGAGTTTTCATGAAGTAGTAACTCATAAGGATAAAGAAAAATGGTTGCTTGCAATGCAGGATGAGATGGATTCTCTGCAGAAAAATCAAACTTATGAGATTGTAGAACTTCCACGCGGAAAGAAGGCACTGAAAAATAAATGGGTGTTCAAGCTGAAAAAGGATGGTAGTGGAAAAGTGGTGAAATACAAAGCACGACTTGTAGTCAAAGGATTCCAACAGAAGAAAGGGATTGATTTTGACGAGATATTTTCACCAGTAGTCAAGATGACTTCAATTAGAGTCATACTTGGATTGGTCGCAAGTATGAACTTGGAGCTTGAACAGATGGATGTAATGACAGCTTTTATTCATGGAGATTTACATGAAGAAATTTACATGGAGCAGCCAGAAGGTTTTGAGGTTTCGGGAGATAATCTCGTATGCAAGCTGAAGAAAAGTTTGTACGGTTTAAAGCAGGCACCTAGGCAATGGTACAAGAAGTTTGACTCGTGCATGGTGAGTCACGGATACAAGAAAACTGCAGCAGATGAGTGTGTCTACATTCAGAAGTTTTCTGAAGGAGATTTCGTTGCTCTTCTACTATATGTAGACGATATTTTGATCGTAGGGAAAGACGCAACGAAGATCAACCAGCTGAAGAAGGAACTCTCTAAGTCTTTTGACATGAAAGACTTAGGACAGGCTCAACAGATTTTGGGAATGCAAATAACCCGAGACAGGAAGAATAAAAGGTTATGGCTATCTCAAGAGAAGTATATTGAACGAGTGCTTTCACGTTTCAATATGAACAATGCCAAACCTGTTAGCATTCCATTAGCCAACCATTTCAAGTTAAGCAAGAGTTCTTGTCCCTCATCCAAGGAAGAGATCGGGGAGATGTCGTCAGTACCATATTCCTCAGCAGTTGGAAGTTTGATGTATGCGATGGTGTGTACAAGGCCCGATATTGCTCATGCAGTGGGAACGGTGAGTCGTTTTCTCTCAAACCCCGGGAAAGAGCATTGGGATGCAGTAAAATGGATTCTCAGATATCTTAAAGGTACAAAGAATCTATGTCTTTGTTACGGAGGATCTGATCCAATCTTGGAAGGCTATACAGATGCGGATATGGCCTGAGATCCTGATAGTAGGAAATCTACTTCAGGATTCATTTACACTTTTGCAGGGGGAGCTGTTTCATGGCAGTCAAGACTACGGAGGTGTGTTGCATTATCCACAACTAAAGCAGAGTATATTGCTGCCGCAGAAGCTGGAAAAGAAATGTTGTGGTTAAAGCGTTATCTTCAAGAATTTGGAATCAAGCAAAAGGAGTACAAGGTATATTGTGATAGTCAAAGTGCTATAGATTTGAGCAAGAACTCCATGTACCATTCTCGTACAAAACATATTGATATTCGCTATCATTGGATACGCGAGGTAATTGATCGACAACTGTTGAGACTAGTGAAGATCCATACAAAGGAGAATCCTGCGGATATGTTAACAAAGGTGGTGACTCGAGAGAAGTTGGAGTTATGCAGAGACATAACTGGAATGTTTGTGGATTCGGCTGGAGGGGGAGAATTGAAGATTTCCAGCCTACAATCTAGAAGCCCACGTTCTAGATATTCAAAGTAGGCAACCTTGACAACTCATATGGAGGTAGCAAAGTTGATGACGATGACGGCCGCCAACCTTCTCCGTTCACACCATTCCACCGCCATAGAATTTTTACTATAAATAGAGGTGCAAACCTCAGTTGTAAATCATCCTAAATCACTCAGAGAAGTGTAATCACAACCTAGAGAGTGTGTGTGAGTTTGAGAGTTTTTTTGTAAGAGTTTTGTAATACTCTGTAAATCTATTCTTGTGAGTAATAGAGTTGTTTTTCTCTCAAATTTATATCTCCCAACGTCCAGGCGATCCCCTCTCTTCCTAACACATAGTGATTACTAAGTTATGATAATGACTAGATTATGATTAAGTGATGATTTTGATGATGAAGAGGTAATGATGTTGTTATGATGAAAATGATACATGTGATATTTATTGATGTTAAGAGAAGATGATATCATGTTGATAAAGTTACGTAATGGTGAACGATCGATGAAGAAGAAGATGACAGGATGAGTGATGATTGTTAAATGATGATGATTATGATGCTAAATGAATGATACCTGAATGATGTACGTTTATGATAATGATGTTTAAAGAAGAAAATGAGAACCAAAATTGTGTGAAAGGGAAATTAAAATCTTAAATAGATTAGAGAGGAAACAGTAAAGGATTGGTTTAAGGGGTGCTCATTAAACGGGTGGTCTCAAGTTCGAGCCCGGGCTCGGGCATTTTTTTTTAGAAAAGAAGAAGAAGGATGCAGAGATTAAAAATTTAAAAACAATCTAAGTTAGGGTGTTATTTCAGAATCAAGACACATAGCGTAATGGTTAAGGATGTTATCGGGTTAGCGGGACGTCGCGGGTTCAAACCCGGACTTGGGCATTTTTTTAGGACTACTTCTTTGAGGTAGTTTACTTACTACTCAATTTTGTTATTATTATTATTATTATTATTATTATTATTATTATTATTATTATGAGAATACATGCACTGCTTTTATAACTGTTTTACAAAATAGACACAAGTAATCGAAACTATATTCTATGGTTGAATTGTTATACAGGATATCGCCCTTGTTGAACTTGGTAGCCTAAGAATTGGTGTTTATTATAATTGCCAACAATTGACGCAAATCCTAAAGATAGATCTATGGGCTTTGACACGCCCCAGTCACAGAATTTGAACTGCTTTAGTATTTCGATGTTTATATGTTTGGGGATATTCTAGATGCATTTTGTTAATGTCGGTTACCAGGTGTTCAATCCATATGAATGAATTTTAAACACTTGTGAGTGTATGATTATTGAATAAATGAAAACTTATGGTCTATTAAAATTATGGAAATGATTGATTACGATAAACTAATGAACTCACAAACCTTTTGGTTGACACTTGAAACTATGTTTATTCTCAGGTATTAAAGAAATCTTCCGCTGTGCATTAGCTCATTTTAAGGATATTACTTGGAGTCATTTATGGCATATTTCGAAAGACGTTGCATTTGAGTCGTCGAGTTCATCAAGATTATTATTAAGACACTTATAGATGGTTGTACTATGAAATGGTATGCATGCAGTCAATTTTCGATGCCAAAAAAGTTTGTCTTTTAAAAACGAATGCAATGTTTGTAAAATGTATCATATAGAGGTCAAATACCTCGCGATGTAACCATATGTTATTGTATTTGTCCTTATGGATTAGGACGGATCGCTTTATTGATCACCAAGTTCTTCAATTTCTGCGATCAATTCTGGAACTTTCTGGAATCTGGTGATGAAACCGGCGGCTTCAGTGCTTCATGTTGGTGGCTGCAAGCTCAAATCTTCATTTTTTCTTTACCTTTTTCCCCCCCTTTTTGCTTCTTTTTGACAATTATTATCTAAAACTCAAATAACTCGTTAAAAGCATAAATTCAACACTTTCAATGCCATAATTCACTGAAAATGACATAAATATGGGGCGTAAAATATGTATAATTTGAGATATATCATGCACTAAAAAGAAAGCCACGTGCTACTGCTGGTTTTTTTACTTTACTTTCAGCTGTAATACAAACATGTTCTGGACCAGCTTTCAATAGATATTTTACATGGTTTATATATTAACTGTAAATACAATGCTCCACAAATATTTTAGTTAGTGGTGTGGGAGCTAAAATTAACTTGAGTATGTAAAACTCGCTTATTTTTTCAGTGTAATAGGAGCTATCAAGGTGTAATAGTCTGTATCAACTGGTTATCTATTCTGCTCTATGATAACTGTGATTTCTTTGAGATATTTATCAAGAAAATAATAAGTTAAAACTTACTTTTGTTGTTAATTTACATGCTAATTAATCTTAATTGTTTAAAGATGTTTAAATTGACAAAAAGATTGTATTCATCCAACTATATAATACTTCTTGTTATTAAACGAGAGCAACATAAACCTTATATACTAAAATACTAAATTGTGTGTTATAACCTTATACTAAGATACTGAAAAATGGAGTCACTGAAAACATGAACTACTGTTTGATGCAATGCAAGGGTATAAACATCATTTTGCTTATATATATATATATATATATATATATATATATATATATATATATATATATATATATATATATATATATATATATATATATATATATATATATATATATAAAGGCATCGAATACTTTCATTTGCCACGCACGAGCTTTCGGGAGGAAACCCGAATCAAACTGTAGGAACCCGATCCTTAAACCATCCCAAAGGGGCAGGCGGGCTGGGTTTGAATCCTGAATGAATATGAGAGATAACCCCCTGGGGTCAATCTGGAGCTCCATCTTTAAGGCTGATTGATTAATAGGATGTGCAGAGCGAGACTCAAACACATGACCTAAATCCCAAGCCCTCCACACAAGGTGTGGGGATACCACTGAGGCAAGCCTGCAATGTTATTTTTCTTTTATAATTAAATCATTATTTTTAGTAGTCATGTAATTAATTTTTGTATATATAAATGAAGGACTTGCGTGTACAACAGGTGAGTGCCTCTTGCTTGTGTCCAAGAGGTTATGGAAAAAAGTGTACGTTTAACAGGGACAACTCAACCTTTTGTTTTCTTTGGAAACTCACCAGGCCTACCTCAGAAGAGTCGAATACCGGAAGAATACTTTCACCAGGTACAGGAGCAACCATCATCTCACTACCACAAATGTATCGAGTGAGGATTAAACCTGCAACTATTTTATGGAAAAATTTCCACATGATGGGTCCCTGCTTCGAATACCACTGAGCGATTGCTATGTTTGATTCCATATAGACCTTTTTTTTTCCTTTCTCATTAAGCTTCGTCCTCTTAATTTTGTTTTCTATCTTTTCTCTCTCTTTCTTTTAATTTTAATTTTTTATTATTTCCAAACAATTTTTATATTCCTTGCAAATAAAATAACTCATTTCTTAAAAAAATCTTACTGTTAGTTTTTTTTTCTTTTTTATTTTTTTAATTATAGATACACTATATGTTTATAATTTTCTTATTTACATAAAAATACATGAAAATAAAAGTTTTAATTTTTATACCAATAATCGATAAGTGTATTGAATTTTAAATTATTAAAATATATTTAATACTTTTATTTTAAAATAATATTGGTTCGCAAAGGGAAGATATACATAATACATATATACCGATGATTACCAGGACGATCCAAAATTTAAGTTATAGTTACTAGGGTGATCCGAAAACATAGGATCTCACATCAGTTTCAATGACGGAAAATCGGAGCTGGAAAATGGGAGGAAGATCGTGTAACGTCAACAAGAGGATGGCTAGTTTTATAAGGTTCACAATGGTAATAAGCATTCAATCCCAAATCCACACGAAAAAATAAGTAAGATACCTTCTACGACTTTCTATATTACCAATCTACATGATCAATTTGATCGTAAAGGTTTGTGGTTGTTATGTCAATCATACGGTAAAATTGTCAATTCATACTTGGCGTTCAAACGATCAAAGATTGGAAGGAGATTTGGCTTCGTTAGGTTTGAAGAAGTAATGGATGATGTGACCTTTGCTAGATTAGTATCTATGATCACAATAGATGGGGTTAGATTATACGCATCGCTCGCTAGGTTTCCAAAGGGAGATACGAATACGAGGGGTTTCGATAAAGGGAAAAAACAAGAACATGTTAATATGAATGTTCCCAAAATCCAACCTTAGACGAAGACGAGTGAGCATACTTAATCGTCGAATTATGGTAAATCTTATGCTAATATGGTGTCCAATAGTAGGGTTTAAGGGATTAAAGTAAATCCAAGAAAGAAAGTGACATTAATTGAAGAATACCTTGTTCAAATGTCAAATCCTAAGGAGTTCTTATTAGTCAAATTCAAAGATGTACAGACTATGACTGGAATTCGTACCGTTTACGAGGAAGAGGGTTTTGAAGATGTGATGATTCAACATGTGGGTGGCCTATGGTTGTGGTTCCAGTTTCCTTCGGTAGACGCATGCTCAGCTTTGAAGATCAATTCTACCATTAACAGCCTCATTGAATACTCGAAACTGATCTCAAAAAACTTTGTAGTGGACGAAAGGCTAACTTGGATTGAAGTTCCGTGTATTCCATTATGTGCTTGGAAGTCTAGTGCTTTTCGTAAGGTGGGGGGATTAATTGGTAAGTTTGTTTTCTTTTATGAAGACAATAACGACAAGATGAGTCTTTGACATATTTGCATCGCAACACGTCAAAGGAATTTTATTAACGAATGGGTTACTATGATCATTAATGGGGTTTGATGTGTACGTTCATGAATTTGGCACTTGGAGGATTAATTTGGAAGAGGAGAGTGACGATGAGTCAGAGAACGAATCTACTGTTCCTTCAGTCATCACGAATACAAAGATACAGAGGTGTACATGGGATATTTCCATTTTATATATGACTATATAATTCCTCTAGATGCTAAGAAAAATGATTTAGAGGAACCCTCGGAGGACTTGAATGGGTTTAAACAGAATAATTTTAATCGTGAGTTTGATTGCGATAAGGGCTCTCTTCAATCCACCTTCAAGACGGGCATCTATGGATTAGCATATGGTTTTAGAAACTCGTACGGGTCAAAGAAATAGAGGCTGGATTCAGTGATTAATGCAGGTTCGAAAGTGGGCCTAGATGAAGAGATGAGCAGAAAAGTTTTTGCTCAGCTATAGGGGAAAGTGGGTGTTCTATTGGTTAATTAATGCAGGTACTTTTGGTGAATTTAAGAGGGAGTAAAAAAGGTGCAAACAGGTATGGATAAAAGAAACGTGCTTTGCAAATAATGTACAATTTTTAGGGGTCCAGAACTAAAATGGTGTCTCTGGATTTATTCCGAGTTAAAACAATGTGGGGAAATTATGCGTTTGACTACACTAGTAGCTCATGTCATGGACTTTCAGGTGGCATTGTGTCGGGTGGGATCCCAATTTCTTTATTAAAGAGCGCATTTGGTCTGATGAAAAGTTTGTTTGTGTTAAAGGTAAGGGGGTAAATTCGAACACTGCGTCTTTTATGATCAACATTTAAGGTCCACATTCGACTAGAGCCAAAGCCGGTTTATGGGAGAGATTATCCACCTTTATTAGTAATAATCATGGACAAGATATTTTGTTTTGCGATATGAATGAAGTGAGGGTGGCAGAGAATCGGTTTGGGTCTTCTTTTAATGTAGAAGAAGCTAATAATTTCAACTCGTTCATTGTTCATAATGGTTTTGATGTGCAAAAGTGTGCAGTGCTTAATTTGCCTTTCAAACTTTTAAATTTATATAACCTTTATTTAATACACTTTTAACACCCTAACGAGCAACAAAACCCGGTCAGATGTAGTATTTTAGGTTATCATCCCAAGAGAGCGTGGATGCAGATAAGAGTTGTTTTATTATATAGCTTAACTCTTATTAAAGAACTAAAGATATATTTTTATGTGATTTTAGGTTGTTGATTTTTATCTCTTAGAAAAGAGATGATTGAAGATAAGTAAAATAACAAAATATAAAGCAAGAAATAAAGATAAACAATTATAAAAGAGAAGTGATTACAAGGACGTGTGAATCATAAGGGAAATATATTAATTATTTCATAACTTATATTAACAAATAGCAAGATAACAATCATAGAACAATCATTATCCCTAAAAGGTTAAGCTAAATGTCGCATATCATTCATAAGGTAGGACCTAAAGCATACATTAACTAAGTGATGTTCATAGCTAATGTCTTCATTCATGGCATTCAAATAATCACAAGATAAATATTACCTAAACCTGATGTGGATCCAAGGCAACATTTAATTAGACTGACAAATTATATAAGCTAATAAACTTAATCAGATCAACTCAAGTTACTAGCTGAAAGTAAATCTTAATCAGGTTCTCATGCAATTGAGAATTAAACACACATAAACAAAGGTTCTTCGATTAAGCCTAACAATAATGAATTCTATTATATAAGTGTGATTCAAGTTCAACTAGTTATATACCTACCAATGACGTTTACCTAATTTGCATGCAATCCAAACACTATATTTGATGGACTAGATCTAAACAGGTGATATGAATCGAATATAAGATCATAGAATCAATGACTAATTAATCCTAGATTCATAATATTTAATCATTAAGCATGGCAAACAAGTTATTTAATCATGGCAGATATAAACAGTTTAAATAATCATCACAAAAACATGAACATACGGATCTGAAAAAGAACCAGAAACTGTACGGATTGAAGCACGAAGCCGGCTGCTTGGCTCAGCCAAGCCGGCGGCTTGGACTGAGGAAGCCGGCGGCTTCATCTGTTTTCCCAGATTTTCAAAGTTTTCGTCCAAGTAACCACTATGAACGTTTAGTTCATAGCTGGAGACGAACAGAAGTAGATAACAGTAAATAAAGACATAATTAAAAAGATACGATAAAGTAAATAAGATTAGAACTTACAAAGCAATAAAGAGGAATAAGATAAATTGCATTAACTTGAATTAAAACTTGAATCCAATGCAAGAGAATGACTTTACATTGAAAATAAAACCTAAACTAACCCTAAACTACAAAATTTCGAAAGTTAAGAGTGAAATAATGAAAAGGTACATTGAAAACTGTAGGATTAGGCCAACATTTATAGACCTCGAAAACCGTGCCAAGCCGGTGGCTTCGTGCCAAGCCGGCGGCTTCCCATGGCGGTGACTTTTTCTCCACTCAATACTTGATCATTACGCTCAAGAAAATACCTTTTAGTTCCAAGCCAGCGGCTTCGGATGTCAAGCCGACGGCTTCACTTCAGATCTGAGCTTGGAGGCCAAGAAAAACTTGCACGATAAAATGTTGACTTTTTTACCAAATCCGGCGGCTTCCCTTGGCCAAACCGTCGGCTTCCACTTAACAAGGCTGGCAGCTTCCTCCATTTTGTTGTAGAATTTTCTATTACGGTCGTTTTGACAGGTTGCTCGTCGAAAACGGAGTCCGGATGCTCAAGATATGGCCAAAACGGTGACAGCACGCAGATTTTTAGCATTGCTTCAACACTTACTTCCTTTTTCCTGTTTTTAGTCATGTTTTAACACATTTCTCAAAAAAAACATTAAAATACCTTTTTTCGTTTTACCCATTTTTGTGTGTTTTAGTATCAAAATGACTTTAAAATACTAAAATAACTCCTCAAAATGTATTCAAGAACATGTATAATTTAGGAGTTATCAGGTTTGTTGGAGAAACCTTTGAATGTTAGACGATTCACGTGGATGAATAAATCGGCGTCTAAAATGAGTAAACTTGAGAGGGTGTTGGTTTCGCAACAAGTTTTGGAGTTATTCCTTAACTTGAAGTTAGTTGCGTTACATCGATTACACTCCGAACACTTCCCTTTACTCTTACATGACACTAAACTTGACTTTGGCCCGGTTCCATTTAAGTTTTTCCATTTGTGGACATCTTTAAACGGGTTTGAAGATATGGTTAAAGAGGCGATAGATGATGCAGTTTATAAGGAACAAACCAATTTTCATGACAAATTGAAAGTTTTGAAGGCAAAATAAAACTATGGGTGTAAAGGCCCGTCCAAATCCACTTGGACGAATACAATAACATCTGGTCTCATTGCGAGGTATTGAACTCTATATGATACATTTTACAAACATTGCATTCATTTTAAAAGACAACTCATTTCAAAATAATCGAATGATATATGTTTTCCAATAATATGAATGACTAATCTCCCATTTACTTAATAATAATCTTTTTGAACTCGACGACTTGAATGCAGCGTCTTTTGAAATATGCCATGAAAGACTCCAAGTAATATCTTTAAAATGAGCAAATGCACAGCGGCAGATTTCTTTAATACCTGAGAATAAACATGTTTAAAAGTGTCAACCAAAAGGTTGGTGAGTTCATAGGTTTATCATAAACAATAAAATTCAGTAATTTTGATAGAACACAAGATTTAAATACAGTACACCTATCTCATGTACGAAACCATTTTCTCAAAATTAAAAAATAACCATACACATATCTCATATACAAAATATCATACACATAACCTGTGTATAAAAATCATTCTCTCTATATATAACCTTTACTTGGTAACCGACCTTAACATGAATATTCCCAAAATAAATAGAACTTTCAGTCTGTAATATACAAGTATCGTCTGTATATATATAAACCTCGAAGTACTAAAGCATCCGTAACCTGGATGGGGCTGGTCAGTACCCATTGATCTACCTTTAGGATTCACGTCAATTAGGGGCCATTTCCCTAATTCTTAGGTTACCAAGGTATAATAATCAGGGGCGATATTCGATATAATAATCCACAGAACAACTCGTTTATATAATAATTTATTAAAGGAATCTTTTGCTTGTGTCTATCGCGTCAAACATTTAAAAAAGTATTTCATGTATTCTCAGTCCCAAAAATATATATTTCAAAAGTAAGTAGAAAGGGAGCATATGAAACTCACGATACGATATTTTGTAGTAAAAATATGCATACGACTGAACTGAATAATGCAGGGTTGGCCTCAGATTCATGAACCTATATCATTTATATATATATTAACACATATAATTGGAATGGAACAAATTTATATATTATTAGTGATATAAATGTTATCTTAATAAATTATATGTTTTGTTAATAACTTAATTAGTATATTTATTTTATATGCTTTTAAATAAATAATTAATATTTATTATAAGAATATTAATATAGTTTGTTAAATATATTTTTATATAACTAATTTTTATTGTAATAATAATAATAATATTAATAGTAGTATTGATAATAATAATATAGTTATAATAATAATAATAATAATAATAATAATAATAATAATAATAATGATGATGATGATGATGATGATACTAGTAGTAAAAATGATAATAATAATAATAATAATAATAATAATAATAATAATAATAATAATAATAATAATAATAATAATAATAATAATAATAATAATAATAATAATAATAATAATATTAATAATGTTAAAAATAATAATATTAATGTTAAAAATAATAATAATAATGATAATAAAAATAATAATGATAAAAATAATGATAATTCTAATAATAATAATAATAATAATAATAATAATAATAATAATAATAATAATAATAATAATAATAATAATAATAATAATAATAATAATAATGATGATACTTTTAATGATAATAAACTGATAATTTTAGTAAAAATGATAATTTTAATAATAATGATACTTTTAATAATAAAATGATAATTTTAATAATAATAATAATAATAAAAATAATAATAATAATAATAATAATAATAATAATAATAATAATAATAATAATAATAATAATAATAAGGATAATATTAAAAATGATAATAATAATAATAATTCTAATAATGATACTTATATTGATAATAAAAATAATCATACTTATATTAATAATAATAATAATAATAATAATAATAATAATAATAATAATAATAATAATAATAATAATAATAATAATAATAATAATAATAATAATAATAATAATAATAATAATAATAATAATAATAATGATAATAATAATAATAATAATAATAATAATAATAATAATAATAATGATAGTAAATAATAATAGTAAATAATAATACTACCTTAAAAAGATAATTATGTCACAGGCCAGGCTTGAACCAACAACCTCTCGCTTAAACCTAACACCCTCCACCATCCGTCTATCCTTACATTTATGATTTAATTCTCACTATTATATTTTTAACATGTAATTCGATGTGTAATCATCTTCCCCACATCATAAATCTTGTATTCATTTTATCACTAACCTTTCATCAAAAATCATCATTACTCTCGGTCATGCACCTCTTCCTCATGCATCATCTAAAACTCTAGAGTTATATCACCTTTATCATCATTCTAAATAGTTTCCTAGAACCCATAAATTGGGTCTTGGCCCAACAATAAAACCGAATTTAAGTGGCCCAAATTGATAAACCAATTTAAGATAGCCCGGTTAAATTATAAGCCCGATAAGGAAATCTTCATAAGCCCACATATCAAAAGGGTTTACGGTTGCAAGTGAAAAGGCAGAATAATTTGATTAATCACGTAGGGCCTTCGTTGTCTTTACAGGAAACGTACAGCAGGAATTTAATAACCGCAAAAGGAATAGTAACAGTTAAGTACAAATGATGGCACTAGTGGTTTGATCAAGGTGAAAGGTGGTTGTTTGTGCTATTGTTTGGGTGACGTCCGATTAGCAAACAAGAAACAGAAACAATTTTTGCAGTAGTAGCTGTAACAATGTAGTAGTAGCAGAGTTTCACGATGCAGTGTTGGAGGTTTGTTGATTGAACGAATTAGGAATTAATAGGCGTAGCAGTACAACAGTAGGTAGCTGAAACAGAAATAATAACGTAACAGTTTGTTGAGCAAGTGGTGGTTTTCGGTTGTACTGTAGCAGTTGATCGTGGTGGTAGTGGTGTGATTATTCATCATGAAACAGAAGGGAAATAGAAAGTAATAGCAGCAGTTTTGATGGTGATTTGCGATGGTTTCAAAACAGAAATATAAATTGTAACAATGGTGACGGTTTGGGTTGTCTTTGGCTGTAAAAAGGTGTTGGGTGGTCTGGGTATGTAACCAAAACAGAAGCATAACAGTATTAGCAATGATCGTTCTCATGGTTGTGTGGTGGGTTTCACAAAGAAGAATGGAAGAGAGAGAGAGAGGGGAGAGATCCGGTAATCATGGTGGTGATTGTTTAGGCTGCGAAACCAGAAAAAAAGTAGGAGCTAGCACTAGTAGTATAATGGTTTAATTAGGGTGGTTGTCATTTGTGAATAAAGATGATGATGGTGGATGTGGATGTGGTAATGGTTTGGTTATGGTTTTGATGATGGTGGTTAATGGTTGAAGGTGGTGGTTCGATAGACAGAATCAAGAAGAAGGTAATGGGTATTTAAGTTTGCATAAGAGATATAAGTACTTGTATATGTATAAATGCAGAGGTGTGTGGGTGGTGGGAGTGTGGTAATCATGTATCATATATATGTATATATCTAATATTTAGATAGATATAGATAGACAATGACAGATTGAGATAGATAACAGAAAACATTAAATAGTTTATTGTAAAGTGGGTGATGAGTGAGAATGATAGTCGACAAAAGAAAGAAGGAAATAAAAGTAGTTTCAAGTGAGTTGAGATCAATCAACAATAGTATTTATAATGATCAAATGAAATTAAACGTGTGATACATTTAGCCACAAAACAAATATAGTAACTCAATAATTAATAATAATTATCAATCTTAAACAGTAATTTACTCAACAAATATCTAGAATAGGGTAGTATGATTGAAGGTGAATGATTTGTGGTTATTTGGTTGTCTCGTAGCAGAAATCAGAAAGAAATATGATAGTGATATGCTGGATGCATGTATATGTTTTAAATAATAATTATTATAGTATTATATGTTATTTATTTTACATAATAAATTTCAACAACAATTTTATATAATATTAATATAAATATATATCTATTTACAAATAGTTGTTCGTGAATCGTCGGAATAGTCGAAGGGTAATTGAAACAGTTCAAAAAATTTGAGACTCAGTTTAACAGACTTTGCTTATCATGTAAGAATTAAGAAATCATATAGAAAATTAGTTTAAAATCAGTGAAAATTTTTCGAGTCGTGACATTACCTACCCATTAAAGAAATTTCGTCCCAAAATTTGACAGAGATCGTCATGGCTGACAATAAGAATGTTTTCATGACGAATATGAGCCGATAAATAGAGTTTTATCATTATTGAGTAATATTGATAAAAAAATTCGATTTCTCGATGCGTATGAGTGAAGCTATCGTAAAAGAATGAAATGAAGAAATAACGATTCGTCTTAACTTTTGACGTAGTCACGGTTGATTTTCCGGGATTCAAGGGATTTAAAGAATATCTTCGTAATCTGTATAAGATTTGGTTCTTCGGTAATTAAGGAAATTAGAATTTTCTTCTCGACTTTAAGTAAAGCAGTAATGGTCCAGAATTCGTAGATATGAAGTTTCGAATAATCATAATATTCTAAGAAAAAAGGAAATGTAATAGCACGATTTGATTTGCAAATTACCAGAAATCACTAAAAATATAGAACTATCAAGAAAATATGTTCTTGATATGTTTAAAGGTTAAGTAGAATGAAAGAGTTATGTAACATGGCACATGATGATGGTATAGTCTGTGAATCATCATGCTCCTTTAGAAATTCAGCATGACTTACTGTAATATAACCACGTTGGCCTGATGTCATTATATTATACTAACTCATGCTTCAATTCCCAACACTACTCCAGGAATTCATTCATAATTTAATCTCGAATTTTATAGAATGTAGAAACTAAAACAGTTTCTTTTATGATATAACATAGATAGCACGAGGAGATAGATAATTTCGGACAAAAATATTTATGAAGGTATCTTCAGAAATATCGAAGATATTTATACTGAAAGAGATACGATGAAAACTTAGAATTTCTAAGATCGAAGGATGTTGAAGAAAATTTTTCCGCAAGGATTTAAGGTAGGTAAGGAGCAAAGTATTCGCTAAGGATTTCATCAGATACTGAAACATATGGATTCTTTGAATATAGGTTTAGTCCTTGTGATTTGTCCACCGTCTCTTTCCTGGTTTGCTCAATCCATTTTTCAGTACCAAGTTTTCTATTGAGTGTTTCCAATACTCCATTCTTATTATCAAGCTTTTCGCCATTAAAACCATCTATAGCTTTTGCTGCTTCATCATCATTCTCAAGGTTAACGAATCTGAATCTTTGGTTATCGATCCGTGGTGTTTTCAGGAATTCTGAAGGGTTTGAACACAGATGGTAATCGTCAAGATATAAAAAGTTGTTTAAGATGAAATCAAGTGGCAAACTTGAAGAAATGTTTAACTGTAGAAGATGTAATTTATTAACGATATGTTAAATCAAAATGTGTTACAATTAATATTTCCTACTCTTTTAATACTTTTTAATTGTCCAAGGTTAGTAGTTCAATGTTAGTAGTCCAATAGTCCAATAGTTCAATATATAATCTAATTAATCAAGACGTATCGTGACCCATTATACAAACTATTGTCTCAGAATTAATTCGACGTATTGTGTACATGTGTCCCGATTTATCCGATAGTATATTAAGGTGCATAAAATAAATAAAAGTATTTAAATGACGATAAATAAAGTGCGTAAAATATATAACAGTATATAAATGACGATAAATAAAGTGCGTAAAATAAATAACAGTACTTAAATGACGATAAATAAAATTGCGAGTATTAAACTTGTGATAATTAATTGCGATAATTAAAATGACAATAAATAAAATGTAATAAGGAAATAGTCATAACGGGTATAGGAACAGTTCGCTAGGATTTGGTTAGTATAGATTTAAAATTTTACGTAGTTAATTAATTGGTTACTAATCAATTTTATTTTGTCCATTATTTTCTTCATTACTAATCAATTTTACGTAGTATAGATTCTGATCGGTCAAAATCCGAACATGAAATTGAATTTAAATGAAAATGGAAATTCTTGGGTGAACGGATACGTATATCTGGGGTTGTAAGTAGGATAGTAAATGACTGTTGAATCAGAATTGAAGAATGTACAGTGTATCATATTAATGTGAAATCTAAATATTTCTCGGGTATTACCTACCCGTTAAAATATTTTCACCATTAACAGTTTGTACAAAAGAATTTTTTATTATAATCTTTATGAAAATATATACTTATATATATATATATATATATATATATATATATATATATATATATATATAATATATATATATACAAAAGTATATATATATATATATAAGTATATATATATATTATCTTCGGACGTAATTATGATTTTAATGAGTCAATATGATATCAATCTCATTTGATTTACCGTTACGACTAGAATACATAATCTCTAAAATATTGGAGATTAAATAATCTTCGTGTAGAACGAAGATAAATGATGTAGAACGATATGTAGAACGAGGACAATCAATGTAGAACAAGAGGTAGAATGAAGATAATAGATGTAGAACAAGATGTAGAATGAAGGTTATCCTGAGGTGTAGTTTGTGATGTCAAGGCTTGTGTTGTTGGTGGTACAGTTGTTGTAGGTGCTGATGCTGGCGTTTGTAAGTTTTGCACCATATTCTCCAAAGCTATTACTCGAGCGCAAAGCTCGTTAACTTCTTCTATAACTTCTAATGATTGGCGGTTGGAACAAGCGGATGAATAAGGTTTAGAATTGTAGATATTATGTAATCGTTGCGAGGTATTCTGGAAATGAGGGTGAAAATGGTGTTTCGGATTGGTTCGCCGGTAGGTGCTTCAGTTTCTTCGCCGAGAGGGGAACTTGGTGGATGGAAAGGATCGCCTTCTTCTTATCTCCATTTATTAAGTCAACTACGAACACATCCCCAATTCATCCAGAATTGAAGATGACTAATTGGTTGATCCATTCCGGTTACACTGCTTTCGGAGCTCAAGTGATTATCCATATCGGAATAACTATCGGACTCCGAGGAACTCGAACTAGTTGCAGAATGTGACAACCCGAAAATTTCCGACCAAATTTAAACTTAATTCTTATTTGATTTCGACATGATAAGTGAAGTCTGTAATGCTGAGTCTCAAAAGTTTTAGAGCTATGTTCATATATTCAATTACTCTTCGAATGTTCCCGACGATTCACGAACAATGGTATGTGGATATATATATATATATATATATATATATATATATATATATATATATATATATATATTTGTATATATATAAATGTAGGTTTATATAATAATTGGAAATAATAAAATATAATTGAAACATTAGAATCAAATATGTAAAGTATGATACAAAATAATTAAGCTGTTATTAAAATGAACTTATGTAAATATATATATATATATGATTTTTGTAAACAATAAATACACTATGTATATTGTATTAAATATTCGAATATGTTTTATGAATATTACATAATTAATAATATGTAATGTTAATATATTAAATATAATTACAAGTTAAATATAGTTATAACATTAAAATATATATATATCTATATATATATATATATATATATATATATATATATATATATATATATACACTTTATTGACACCAACATTATTAATATTATTAATTTAATACATAATATATAAATATGAGATTTGATAAGCATAATTTATTATATCAATATTATTTGTATTACTCTCATTATTAGTATTAATATTAATATTAATATTAGTATTATTATTTGTGTTGCTAATATTATTATAATTATAATAATTATAATATATATATATATATATATATATATATATATATATATATATATATATATATATATATATATATATATATATATATATATATATATATATATATATATATGAAAAATGAAACATGTAACTTGTTATTATTAATATTATTATTTAGGATTATCATTAAAAATCATTATGTATATTATCATGAATAATATGATCATTACCATTTTATAAGTATTATTATAATTATCAATAATATTAGTATTAGTGATATCATTATCATTATTATTATTTCTATTATTATTAGTATTATTTTAATTGATAATATTATTATTATTATTTTCTATTATTATAATTATCAGTATTTTTTTATTATTTCCAATAACACACATGATATTATTATTATTATTATATTTATTAATATTTACTAATTATTAATATGAACATTAACTATAAATAAAATCAAAATACAGAAATCAACTTGAGGAATTGCAATCACAATCGAACTGTTCTATTTTTTGTTCCTGTCTCTTAATTGATTCACCAAATCCATCGTACAATCCATTCTATTATCAATTCGTTCTTTTAAATTTTTTTATTTTTCTGTACGACTCAATAATAGATGACGACTCAAATTTTGCCATAAATCAAAGGAAACACTCTGAAGTTATTCTCACATTAAACCAACTGCACACCCTCAAAATCATTCATCATCTTCATTGAAATAATTTTTTTTTTTGAAACCTGCTGTAACTAGTCGACCCTGTTAGTTCCAATTTTTTTAAAATCACGAATCCAAACCTTTTTGTGAAATGTATAAAAACAGTTTTGTTAGGAATTGTATAAGTAAACTATCTGTAGAATTCCAAATTCCAATTCGTAATATCAATTGTGAATTTTTGAGCCAAAGTTAAAGATTAAAAAGTCAACCGATGTGATCTTGAAGAAATTCGAGTTCGTGTTTTTGTTTTAGGTTAAATTGACAATTTCAATGGTTTTTAAAAGTGATTTGAAAACGTTTTTATGTAGGAATTATAGAACAAAAATGTATAAATCATTAAATCAATTTTTTTTCTTTCTGAATGTCGCGAACAGCATATGCTGTATTTGTCTATTTTTTCGTTTTTCAAAACTCTCAAATACCAAAATATGTGGAATATATTTTGTATGAAAGTCATAAAACCAAACATTTAAAGTGTTGTGGGTAAATTTGTACCTTGGTCAACTAGTTATCAAATGAAGAAGATGAAGACTTAGAACACTGAAATAATAAGTTAAATAAAATTTGGGGTTCGTTTAATTACAGAAAAATGAAATTGGATGGATGGTTAGGCAGTGTGTTAAGGGAACGAGAGGTTGAGGGTTCGAACCCCGTCTGTGACAAATCTTTTTAGAAAGGCTTACACATGAGGTAGTTATTAAATTTTTATTATTACTTCCTTATTGTTATTGCAATTATAAATTGTTATTATTATTCTTATTATTGTTATTATTATTATTATTCATTTATTATAATTATTACAAGTATTATAAGTAAAATAAGTATTAGTATTATTATTAGCATAATTATAATTAGTGTAATCATTATTATTATTATTATAAATCTTATAAGTATTATAAATGTAATTATTATTGTTAAGGTTATCATTTAAGTAGTATTATTATAGTTATCTTAATAAGATTTCTAAAAGCGGTATTGATAAAATTCATAGAATTATTATTAATATCATTAACATAGGTATTAATATTATCATTATTAATATTGTTGATATGAATATGATTTGTAGTAAATTTTTATTATAAAGTATTAGTATTATCATTATTACTAAAAGTATCATAATTTTAAATCTAAAATTGTGTTAAAACTAGTATGATCATTATTATTATTGTTAAAATTATTAAGTATCATTATCATTACTACCATTAACCTTATAATTAACATTTTACAATTATTATTAATATCAGTATCATTAATAGAATTATTAACATTATTATATTTACTAGTAATAATAAGTATTATAATAATTATCATTTTTACCACTACTAATGTTATTTTAATATTATTACAACCACTACTATTAACATACAAATGATATATATATATATATATATATATATATATATATATATATATATATATATATATATATATATATATATATATATATATATATATATATATAAATAATTGTTCAATTACAAGGATATGTATTAATGAATACACAAATGATATAGGTTCGTGAATCTGAGGCCAACCCTGCATTGTTCAATATAGTCATATGTATTTTTACTACAAAATACATTAGGTGAGTTTCATTTGCCTTTTTACCCTTTTATATTTTTAGGCTGAGAATACATGCGAAATCTTTATAATAATTTTACGAAATAGACACAAGTAATCGAAACTACATTATATGGTTGAATGATCGAAGCCGAATATGCCCCTTTTTACTTGGTAACCTAAGAATTATTAAATCGGTCTACTAATTGATGCGAATTCTAAAGATAGATATATTGGGCCTAACAAACCTCATCCGTTGTAGCGGATGCTTAAGTACTTCGATGTTGTTTTATCATGTCCGAAGGATTTCCCGGAATGATAGGGGATATTCTTATATGCATCTTGTTAATTTCGGTTACCAGGAGTTCACCATATGAATGATATTTTTGTCTCTATGCATGGGACGTATATTTATGAGAACTGGAAATGAAATTCTTGTGGTCTATTAAAATGATGAAAATGATCGTTTATGATAAACTAATGAACTCACCAACCTTTTGGTTGACACTTGAAAGCATGTTTATTCTCATATATGAAAGAAATCTTTCGCTGTGCATTTGCTCATTTTAATGATATTACTTGGAGTCATTCATGACATATTTCAAAAGACGTTGCATTCGAGTCATTGAGTTCATCAAGATTATTATTAAGTCAATTATAGTTGGACATATTATGAAATTGTATGCATGCCGTCAACTTTTGATGTAATGAAAGTTTGTCTTTTAAAAAACGAATGCAATGTTTGTAAAATGTATCATATAGAAGTCAAGTACCTCGCGATATAACCAAATGTAATGTATTCGTCCAGATGGATTAGGATGGGTCACTTCAGTTGGTATCAAAGCGGTGGTCTTAGCGAACCAGGTCTTGCATTAGTGTGTCTAACTAGTAGTTGTTTAGATGCATTAGTTGTAGTGACCCGAACTTTTCCATGTTTATATATATTAATTGAGATTGATATTTACATGATTAAATGTTTCCAACATGTTAAGCAATCAAACTTGTTAAGACTTGATTAATTGAAATATGTTTCATATAGACAATTGACCACCCAAGTTGACCGGCGATTCACGAACGTTAAAACTTGTAAAAACGACATGACGATATATATATGGATATACATATGGTTAACATGAGATTATGATAAGTAAGTATCTCCATAAGTATATTAACAATGAGTTATATACATATAAACAAGACTACTAACTTAAGGATTTCGAAACGAGACATATATGTAACGATTATCGTTGTAACGACATTTAAATGTATATATATCATATTAAGATATATTAATATATCATAATATCATGATAATATAATAATTTAACATCTCATTAGATATAATAAACAATGGGTTAACAACATTAATTGAGATCGTTAACTTAAAGGTTTCAAAACAACACTTACATGTAACGACTAACGATGACTTAACGACTCAGTTAAAATGTATATACATGTAGTGTATTTAGATGTATTAAAATACTTTTGGAAGACTTCAAGACATATATCAAAACACTCATACTTAACGAAAATGGTTACAGTTACTTTCCCATTCTTTTCTTTCATCAAGAATTCTAGTCGTATTTTTACCCGTATTATACACAGCTTCAAAACGTACTTACTATGGGTATATACCAATAGGAACTAGCATGGGATTCCACTCTTGATTATGTCATGTATGACTAATCAATTTTAACTTCTACCATGAGCTAGTCAACTAACTAGAACTCCTTTTAACCCCACTCAACACTCACCAATTACCACTCATCATTCACTCTATTTCACTTCCAATTCTCTTTCTAATTCTCTCTCAACACACCCACACTATTATGAACGTATTTTTCCTGTAGTTAATCATCATCTTCATCAAAAATCACTTCAAGAATCAAGCTATAATCATCATAGGAAGAACACTTCAAGAACACTCCAAAAATCCCTTCAAGTTTACTAATTTACTTCCAAGCTTTCTAATCCATTCCAAGTAATCATCTAAGATCAAGAAACCTTTGTTATATACAGTAGGTTATCTTTCTTATTCAAGGTAATATTCATATTCAAACTTTGATTCAATTTCTATAACTATAAACTATCTTAATTCGAGTAAAAATCTTACTTGAACTTGTTTTTGTGTCATGATCCTACTTCAAGAACTTTCAAGCCATCCAAGATCCTTTGAAGCTAGATCATTTCTTGTCACTTCCAGTAGGTTTACCTACTAAACTTGAGGTAGTAATGATGTTCATAACATCATTCGATTCATATATATAAAACTATCTTATTCGAAGGTTTAAACTCGTAATCACTAGAACATAGTTTAGTTAATTCTAAACTTGTTCGCAAACAAAAGTTAATCCTTCTAACTTGACTTTTAAAATTAACTAAACACATTTTCTATATCTATATTATATGCTAACTTAATGATTTAAAACCTGGAAACACGAAAAACACCGTAAAACAGGATTTACGCCGTCATAGTAACACCGCGGGCTGTTTTGGGTTAGTTAATTAAAAACTATGATAAACTTTGATTTAAAAGTTGTTATTCTGAGAAAATGATTTTTATTATGAACATGAAACTATATCCAAAAATTATGGTTAAACTCAAAGTGGAAGTATGTTTTCTAAAATGGTCATCTAGACGTCGTTCTTTCGACTGAAATGACTACCTTTACAAAAACGACTTGTAACTTATTTTTCCGACTATAAACCTATACTTTTTCTGTTTAGATTCATAAAATAGAGTTCAATATGAAACCATAGCAATTTGATTCACTCAAAACGGATTTAAAATGAAGAAGTTATGGGTAAAACAAGATTGGATAATTTTTCTCATTTTAGCTACGTGAAAATTGGTAACAAATCTATTCCAACCATAACTTAATCAACTTGTATTGTATATTATGTAATCTTGAGATACCATAGACACGTATACAATGTTTCGACCTATCATGTCGACACATCTATATATATTTCGGAACAACAATAGACACTCTATATGTGAATGTTGGAGTTAGCTATACAGGATTGAGGTTGATTCCAAAATATATATAGTTTGAGTTGTGATCAATACTGAGATACGTATACACTGAGCCGTGGATTGATTCAAGATAATATTTATCAATTTATTTCTGTACATCTAACTGTGGACAACTAGTTGTAGGTTACTAACGAGGACAGCTGACTTAATAAACTTAAAACATCAAAATATATTAAAAGTGTTGTAAATATATTTTGAACATACTTTAATATATATGTATATATTGTTATAGGTTCGTGAATCAACAGTGGCCAAGTCTTACTTCTCGACGAAGTAAAAATCTGTGAAAGTGAGTTATAGTCCCACTTTTAAAATCTAATATTTTTGGGATGAGAATACATGCAGGTTTTATAAATGATTTACAAAATAGACACAAGTACGTGAAACTACATTCTATGGTTGAATTATCGAAATCGAATATGCCCCTTTTTATTAAAGTCTGGTAATCTAAGAATTAGGGAACAGACACCCTAATTGACGCGAATCCTAAAGATAGATCTATTGGGCTTAACAAACCCCATCCAAAGTACCGGATGCTTTAGTACTTCGAAATTTATATCATATCCGAAGGGTGTCCCGGAATGATGGGGATATTCTTATATATGCATCTTGTTAATGTCGGTTACCAGGTGTTCACCATATGAATGATTTTTATCTCTATGTATGGGATGTGTATTGAAATATGAAATCTTGTGGTCTATTATTATGATTTGATATATATAGGTTAAACCTATAACTCACCAACATTTTTGTTGACGTTTTAAGCATGTTTATTCTCAGGTGATTATTAAGAGCTTCCGCTGTCGCATACTTAAATAAGGACAAGATTTGGAGTCCATGTTTGTATGATATTGTGTAAAAACTGCATTCAAGAAACTTATTTTGTTGTAACATATTTGTATTGTAAACCATTATGTAATGGTCGTGTGTAAACAGGATATTTTAGATTATCATTATTTGATAATCTACGTAAAGCTTTTTAAACCTTTATTGATGAAATAAAGGTTATGGTTTGTTTTAAAATGAATGCAGTCTTTGAAAAACGTCTCATATAGAGGTCAAAACCTCGCAACGAAATCAATTAATATGGAACGTTTTTAATCAATAAGAACGGGACATTTCAGTTGGTATCCGAGCGTTGGTCTTAGAGAACCAGAATTTTGCATTAGTGTGTCTTATCGAGTTTGTTAGGATGCATTAGTGAGTCTGGACTTCGACCGTGTTTACTTGAAAAATGATTGCTTAACAAATTTTGTTGGAAACTATATATTTTTAACATGTGAATATTATGTGATATTTTAATCTCTTAATGCGTTTGATATTATGTGATAGATGTCTACCTCTAGAACAAGTCCCATTGACTCACCTAATAATAATGAAGAGTCAAATGTAAATTGGAATGATTCGTGGACTGATTCACAAGTTCCCGAAGAGGAACCGGAAGAAGAGTCGGAACCAGAAGAAGAATCGGAACCGGAAGAAGAATCGGAACCGGATGAAGAAATAGAACCGGTGGGGGAAATAATAAAACGGTTAAGTAAAAGAAAATCCTCAACCAACCGACCAAGGTTAATTATGGTCAATGGTGTTTCCGCTAAGGAAGCAAAATATTGGGAGGATTACCAATTCTCCGATGAATCGGATTCTGACGAGAATTCCGATGATGTTATAGAAATTACCCCAACTAAATTTAAAAAGGCAAAAGAAAATAATAAGGGAAAGGGTATAAAAATAGAGAAATCTAATTCCAACCCCGATGAAATTTATATGTATCGTCAACCCCCGAAGTCCTTAAGTGGTAACAATGACCCGGGAACCTCTAAACCACCAGGTTTTTCTAAACCAATGTGGAAAATTACGGCTCGTATTAGGGGAACATCATATATCCCTAGAAACTTGGCAAAACGAACCAAAACCGAAGAAGAAGAAACAAGCGAGTCGGAATAAGATAGTTTTATTCGTGTGGTGTAATATATGTAATGTAGTGTGCTTATGCTTTATGATATATGTAAAAATTGCTTGTATTAATAAGTATTTTTTTTATGAATCTAACTCTTGTCTATTTTACAGTATAAAAACAGAAAATGGATAGACAACCCAATATTTTAAGAGACCTACCGGAGACATGATTGATGAAATCTTGTCTAGAGTCGGTCAGAATTCTTCGGCACAACTATTTAAGGCGAGATCAGTTTGTAAGACATTCGAAGAATGCTCCAAGAATGCCTTGGTTTATAAAAGGCTTTCATTCGAAAGATAGGGGATATCACATTGGGAAATCCATAAGTTACGATGTGTTTACTTTGACGCATATATTGCGGGGAACCCAAATGCTATTTTACGCAATGGGTTAAGAAATTATTTTCACTCAATATATCCGAATATTGGACTTCGTGATTTAGAAAAAGCGGCTAACATGCAACATAAAGAAGCATGTTATGCTTACGGATTAGTAATGTTCGCTTCTCACCAAAGTGAGAACAAGAACATCGGGCTACAACTATTAAACAAAACGTTCCCACAAGTGACGGAGTCGGTAATTGGGGTAAGAAATGAGGTATTTAGATTATTACGGGACTGTTGGACATTACGTAACCCTCGTCCCTTTGACGACATTACAACACGCTGTCTTATCAACGGCCATAACGGTTATGTTCCACAAGACCAAGGATGGGAAGTAATCCTAGTAAAACCATAATGCATGACTTGTTTCTGGACGTATGAATTACGTGTCTTTATTGCCTTTGCTGAACGACTTGTGTACTAGCTAGAATTATCTTCACAACCATCTTGTATCAAATTTATTGTGTGCTATATTTCATGCTATATGTAAAATAAGCGGTATTGTAAGTTTGTAAAATATTGTGTAAAAGTTTGAACGCGAAATATTATTATAATCAGTTTTTCATATAGAATTGTAGTAGTTGAATTGTATATTAGCTACTAAGTATGAACTTAACGGGTAGGTACTACCCAAATTTAAACTTATAAAACGCTAATATGAAGAAAAAGCTTTTATAAATGAGTTCATATTATGCTACAATATACTATTAACTACTCTTAATATTCTGTATGATTAACTTGTTCCATTTGACTATTTTGAAGGAAATGGCACCGACTACTCGACACACCGTGAATATGAATGAAGAAGAATTCCGTACTTTTCTAGCTTCAAACATAGCCGCAGTACAGGCTGCACTACATACCTACAATAACCTTGGATCTAGCAGTGCAGGAAATCGTGTAGGATGCACCTACAAAGAATTCACTGCCTGCAAACCTTTGGAATTTGATGGAACCGAAGGACCGATCGGATTGAAACGGTGGACCGAGAAGGTCGAATCGGTGTTTGCCATAAGTAAGTGTACTGAAGAGGACAAAGTGAAGTACGCTACGCATACCTTCACAGGTACTGCGTTAACATGGTGGAATACCTATCTAGAGCAAGTGGGACAAGATGATGCTTACGCACTACCGTGGTCAGCATTCAAGCACTTGATGAACGAGAAGTACCGTCCCAGAACCGAGGTCAATAAGCTCAAGATAGAACTTAGAGGGTTACGAACCCAAAGATTTGATATTACCATGTACGAAAGATGATTCACAGAATTGTGCCTATTGTGTCCGAGAGCGTTCGAAGATGAGGAAGAGAAGATCGACGCGTTTGTGAAAGGATTACCGGAAAGAATCCAAGAAGATATAAGTTCACACGAGCCCGCCTCCATACAACAGGCATGTAGAATGGCTCACAAACTAGTGAACCAGATTGAGGAAAGAATTAAAGAACAGGCGGCTGAAGAGGCCAATGTGAAGCAAGTCAAAAGAAAGTGGGAGGAAAACGATGATAAGAATCACCAATACAACAACAACAGCAAGTACAACAATAATTGCAACAACTATCCCAACAATCGCAACATCAATCGCAACTACAACAAACGGCCCAACAACAACAACAACAACAACAACAACAGCAACTACAACAATCATCCCAACAACAATAATAACCGCAACAACAACAACAATCAGAAGCAGCTATGCCAAAGGTGTGAAAAGTATCACTCGGGGTTCTGCACCAAATTTTGCAACAAGTGTAAAAGAAATGGTCATAGCGCGGCGAAGTGTGAGGTCTACGGACCAGGGGTTAATAGAACGAAAGGAACAAATGGTGTCGGAACGAGTAATGGCGGAGCAAGTAGTGTCGGAGCAAGTTATGCCAATGTAGTTTGTTATAAATGTGGAAAACCGGGCCACATTATTAGAAATTGCCCGAATCAGGAGAACACGAATGGACAAGGCCGCGGAAGAGTTTTCAATATTAATGCGGCAGAGGCACAGGAAGACCCGGAGCTTGTTACGGGTACGTTTCTTATTGACAATAAATCTGCTTACGTTTTATTTGATTCGGGTGCGGATAGAAGCTATATGAGTAGAGATTTTTGTGCTAAATTAAGTTGTCCATTGACGCCTTTGGATAGTAAATTTTTACTCGAATTAGCAAATGGTAAATTAATTTCAGCAGATAATATATGTCGGAATCGAGAAATTAAACTGGTTAGCGAAACATTTAAGATTGATTTGATACCAGTAGAGTTAGGGAGTTTT